>NW_015150879.1:649355-659951 GCF_000732505.1 Cyprinodon variegatus | reverse complement strand
AACCAAGAAGACTGGAAATAACAAAATGATAATCAAATAACTACTGTAGGATAATGAAACATGGTGAAAAGAAAACTAAACACTAGAAATCAAGGAGTAAAGAAAGACAGAATACTCAAAAGAAATACATAACAGAAACAGAAACCTAACACATACATATTATATCCTAGTAGCTAAAAAGGAATCCTCTAATGACCTGGCCAATTTTCTGCCACTACATTCGTAAAATACCTTTGCGAATAACAAATCTTTGTAATGAAAATACTTACCATTTAAAAAAAAAACATATGTTTATTGATTCTGCCTTATAGCAATATGAGTGTAGTTGTAGCTCTGAGTCAATTTGGAGATCATCTTCTCCAGTTAATTTGTGATTTTTTTAAATATATTTGAACACATTTCCAGGGAATTTTATAAATTGGAATAGAATACGGATGTGGCTTTAATGGGGACAGCTCAGGTAGACTGTTAAATAGCACAACTATCCATCACCACATTCTTAAAAAACTTCTGTTGCACAGAAGGGAAGTTAGATCTGGAACTGTCAATGAAACACACTGTTCTTTATTGCCTCTCAGTGATTCTGGACGAATTAACCACATAGATAAACGGTCCATCATCATGTACATCACTGGAATTTGTAAATATGAAAAGATCCAACAGTAAGGCTGGTTAAATTATGAAATGTGTACATAAAATTATGCACAAATGTATGTTATTTTAATGCAAAAGGAAAAAAATTGTTCTTTCTTCCATCCACCCATCCATCTTTTTCATCCTTCTTCCACTTATCTGCCAGGGTCACGGTGGAGCTGGGGCCTTTCTCCAGCAGTGTATGGGGTGGGGGACCCCTGGAGTTGTTTTTGTAAAATGCATTGGGATCTACTCATGCAAGATCTATCTGTATTACTTGTTTTACTCTTTACTTGTGAACAAGTTCAGGTTGTAGACATGCCTGTACTGGCAGACCTCTATGGTTACAATTTAAAAGCTAAAATATGCCATTTTAAGAATTCAACTGAAGGGGGTTCAATATATTGTGAAACAGCAGAATTCTTTGCTATAGTGTAAGAATTGTAAGTATTTTAACTGTTCTTTTAAATTGTACTTAATATAATAATAATATTTGTTTTTTAATCAACTATTTTCACTGGGAGTTTAACTGTTTTGAATCCAGGAATAGCATCAGCAGTTACAGAGAATTTAGTTCAATTCCTTATCAGGGATTAAACAAAACACATCAAATAAAAAGAAAATACAACAAATATCTGAAACTCTTGATAGGGACTAAAATGTATCTATTTGCAGTGTATTTAGACTCTTTGTTGTTCCTGATGAAACCCTCAATCATTTTTCAGTTTTGGCTCAAAAATGTTGCAATCTGTAAAATGACTAGTATGTAGGAAAGAGCTTTTTTTTTAATCACTTATCAGATGTAGGTGTTTTAAAAGAAAGAAGAAAAGAGGTGTGAATTTGTGACTTGTCTGTCATAGTTCCCCCAGGTACTCATGTGCAGCAGTAAAGTCAGTTTAATTAAGTTTTTTTCCCTTCCTGTTCTCTTTTAAATCTACCCAAGGGAAGGCTGTGGGGTAGTTCTGACACCAGCAAGCCTAAAAGCACTTTCCTCTCAGTGATCTAAGAATAAAAATAAGTCCATTATGACAGGTCTATAACTCAGCACAGATATTTGTCTGTCTGAGTGCTCACATTATGTAGCTGCGTTTTGGACTTCAACATGGCTAAAAGAACGCTGTGGGGCTTCGGACAAGTAAAGTAAGACGGCCAGGAGATGATGGGTGGATGAAGCATCTTTCCAAGTATAAGAATTGGTTCGCTTGTTGGAAGAGATCCTTTGTCTGTGCTCCCAGAGGCTTCATAGATGGTTTGGCCTGGAGGACAGAAAGACTTTAAGGAAGTAGGGTCAGTTCTCAGTCACTTCATGCTTCTAACTCTTGGCTTCCAGCTCCTCATAATGAGCTCAATATCCAGTATGGGTCCACTGGATGTCTTATTAGTGCAGCAATGAGAGCTGTGTAAAAAAATATCAGCTGATAACATACTGGAAAGCAAAAGTCTCATTAAGTTTTTCTCTTTTTTTTCCTAACAAGCACACAGACTTTTTTGTTGTACTGGATTTGTAGTTCTTCAGGTGTACCGCATCTAGCAAAGATCTTCTCTGAACTTAGGCTGTTTTCACATATTTTCTGTTCATTTAGTTTTCCATGCAATTTAGACTTCATCAAGTTAGTCTGGCACAAAAAGGCATCAAAAGCTCATTGATATGTTGCTTATTTTTCTATACACGACAAACCTGAAGTGAGTGCAACCCCATTCATCAGTTAATGATCAATTGCATGCTTCTCCCCTTGTTTGAAATAAAACAAAAGAAATTAATTGAAGTATTATTTCAGAAGTGTATAGTATTACGTTAGAGGAAAAGGAATCGTTGTGGTAAATTAATTTTTAAACTTCAAATTAGAAGAGTTTGGGTGTGCGTTAATCTCCAGCCCCCTTTACTCTGATGCCCCTAATGAAATATTTCAGACAAACGCCTACTAAACACGTGTGAGAGCCCATTTCTCCTCATGCACACTCTGTTTAAAAGTTGCTGTTTGCATCGCTCATACAAGCTTGCTTTCTGAAAGAAGATTTGTAATTTTTCCACTATGCCAGACTCATCACCGGTAAGTAATAATGGGGAGGAGTATGTAGGACGACCTTACGTAAACATATTACCAGGATGATTGACATTTAGGAGGACCACTTATTTTGATGATTCACCCGGAAAAAGAACATCCTCCACTATACCTTTAAGTGTTAAAGTTAGACTTTGGGTTATTTTTGTACTCTTCTCTGTTTTCTACTCTAAATTTGGTGTTCTTTTAGTCAGTTTTTTAGTCTTCAGCTTTTTTTGCACCTTATACACTGGCTAAGAGATTTGCTATTAATATAGAGCCACTAAGGGAGCTTATAGTGACTTACTTTTCTCTCATGTAGAAAGTACAGCATCAGTGTCTCAGATTTCCTTTGTATGTATGCCCTCAACAACTTCCTTAGCCTACTTTTTATCAGAAGAAACATCTTGGTAAAAGAATATCCTTTACTTTAAAACAAATGGTTTGCTAGAAAGCGCTTAGGAGTAGTCTATTTTCAATTCTACCTGGACTCCACCCCTGGGAGGACTTCCAGGCATATCGTCATTTAGAGGAGGTCCAGGGTCTGCCCAGAATATATTGGAGGCTTCGTCTCTTGGCTGGTCCTGTAACACCTTGGGGGCCCAGAGAGGAGCTGGAGGAGGTGTGCATAGACAGAGAAGTCTGGGCGTCTCTGTGGAGACTGCTGCCCCGTGATAAGTAGAGGATTACGAGTTCACTTAGGAGATGTTTGATTTTTCATTAAAATTTATGTAGTTAAAAAAACTTCTTTAAAAAGGTGTTTCACAAATTAGAATATGATTTAATAGAATAGAAAACCCTTTATGTTCCCACAATGGGGAAATTCTGGTGTTCACAGCAGCAAAAAGGTTATAGAAAAAAAATGTAAATGCATTATTAATATTGTTAGTAATTGTTAATAGTAAATGCCTCCTTTAGGCCTAAGCAACTGTTAGCTTTGTATAACTGCCCGATATCTATCACTTAAAGATTTTAATATCTAAACAGATGCTTTCCTGGCACACCTGTTGCCAGGAAACTCATATTAGGGGAGGCCCTCACCATGTTTCTTGTATGGAGTCTTTGGCTCCAAGATGGAAAAAAATAGTATTTCACCTTTTTTTCCCCAGTAGAAACTGTTCCTTTTCCCCCTATTTAACCCCTATTTTTATCTTTTTATCTGAACTTTGAATCTCTATAACAGAGGTCTTCAACAGGGGGTCTGCGACCCCTAGGGGGTCCGCAGAGGTACTGCATGGGGGTCGCGAAAGTTTTGGTTGATTACACTTTTTTTTATATTCCACCCACCAATTTTTTCCACTAATTGAAATGTCTTTAAATACACATTAACATGAATTCAACACACTGTAGTAAACAGATAAATGGAGGCAGAAGGTATCTTTCAGTCATCAATACACACATTCAGCAACACACAGGAGCTCTTTCAAAGCTGGGCACCGTTTCATTCACAACACCTGTCCCATCACCCAGGAATCAGAAATACTTTAATAATCCAAGGGCAAAATTACATTCCTTACATGACTCCATCTGTAATAGAGCTACTATAGGACCAGGTTGATAAAACACAATTTCATACAATATATATAGTTAGGGGGTCCCCGCTCCATCTCGCCATCAGTTTGGGGGTCCTTGGCCTGGAAAACGTTGAAGACCCCTGCTCTATAACAATATTTGAAGTATGCTGATTGAAGATTTCTCCCTGTCTAAAAAGAAAAACAAAATAAATCAGGAATCTCGTGAAGACCTCATAAAACATGGTCAGAAATTCTCCTTCCCTTAAGACACTATTTGGGTTGAGACTCGGACATTTCCAGATTGATCAGACACTTAAGTCTCTTCCTGAAGATCAGAGGTCTTTCTTCAAGCTTTTACAAACATATAGTTTTTGCAAATGTTCTGGCTGTCCTTCTAGACAAAGATATCACTATTTATTTTACAGCATTTCTTTAGCCAAATGGTGTTACTTACAATAGCAGGAAAAACATATGTATTCACAAAGTGTATACGGTCCTTGAGGAACACAATTTCTGATGGGGCCAACAGATGTAGCCTGACCCTCATCAGCTCAAGGAGCAGAGTCTCTTAGAAAGCAGTTTGATGGAGCACATATCTGTCTGACCTTACAAGCGTGAATCTGCTGGAGCGAATACTTTAACTGATAGAGATGAAGATGGGCACACATGGACAGGTACTGGAGTATGAAGATGGTGGAATACACACTATCTTATGTTAAAAAAATAACCCAGATTAAAGTCCAAATCTAAATCCAAATGATTAATGAACTTACCCCATTTGTTCTATTCTTCCGCTCCTCTTCCTTATTTATCAGTTTCCCAAAATACTTATATCATCTGTTTAACATGCTCTAATGATTTCTTATTAAATCTTTCAATCCTCTCCTTAAAGAGACATTATGCAGGATTTTATTGAAAATATCTTTAAAATGTTTGTATAAGCCTTTTTATTTGATCCTTCATGAGGAATACCAAATTTAAAATGCAGACTCAGTAGTTCAGCGCGAATGCATCCATAGGCCTGTTGCCTACTTTCCTCAATTTACAGGTTGAAGTTCCCACGCTTTTCAGTGGTTATGATGTTTGGTATGTCCACGTTAAAGGGGTCCAATCTAGCAAACAATTGAGCCGTTGTATTGAAAGTTGGATTTTCTTGGGGAATTCAGAAGTGAACGACATCTAGCTCAACTCAGACAGCAATGGAAACTCCATCTATGCCAAATAAAATGAAAAAAAAAAAAAAGTACAAGTGGGAACTACGAGAACGAGCAAAAGTGTGCTGCAGTTCTCTGTATTGGCCGCAGGTGGCAGTATCATTAGAAAACTGTAATAACCTGTTATACACCCTTTCCTGCCAATTGATCTCAATCTGTTTTTGCTTTTTCAGTATTCAAAATCACACATCACTTGTGCCTTTTGCCTACTTCTCCCCTCTAACAAAACAACAGCAGGAATTTAGATTTCAAACACAGAGGGGCTTCAAAAGAAACCTACATTAGTTGAGAGAGACAGAGAAAGAAAGGCAAACATGCCAAAACCCAAGCCATGAGTCTGAGCTCAGAGCTAATGACCGGCTGTCATGCCAAGGAGGGTAAGAGAGGAACAAAATTATGAGATGGAAGGACTAACTAGGACTGAAAGAATCAAAGGGGTTGTTGTTGCTGCATCAAGATCTAAAACATACCGGCACAGATTAAATGAAAGCGGAGACACCAGGTAACAGAAAAAAGAAACACGTAACGCACATTTGAAATCATAGAGACAAAAATTAAAGCCTGGGTTAGAAACCCAAACAGTTGGATTTGTGTAGTTTACATCTGTCAGTTGAATAGAGACGCTCAGCTGGAAGCAACAGCCTTAATGGCTATCCAATAGTACTATAAAAGGAAACCCACACACACACATACAGTAGAGACTGAGCTGTAATAGGCTGCTGGCTGGAACACAATGAGCTCAGGGTCTTATTGGGAAAGTGAGGCAGACCTTGGAGTGTTTACTTTGCTTACTGCACTCCTATTAGTCCACAGACGTTGGCTTTGTTTGGCCTCTGAGGGCCATGGTGAGCTCCACCCTCACAAACCCCAATATTGCTTTTATGTAGAGTCCTTAGAAAGAGGAACACATTGAATATAAACATGAACATATCTGACCCGCAATCAGTTGAAGCCCCTTGACCCAAGCTGACAGCACCCAGTGTCCCATCCTATCCATTCCCCACTATACATCATGGTCCAGTGGTAATATGGCCATAAGAGATCTTTCACATCTGGAAAGCTGCCAAACCTCCATCACTGTGTTTATTGCGTGGATGAAAAGAGCTAAATAAAAAGCTCTTTTCTGTGCAAGTCAGTCAGGGTGATGGATAAATACACCGTTAATAACAGGCCGCTTCTGCAGTTTTTTTACTGGCTCAGTGAGCATGAAATCAGAGCTGTTCATTAGCTGATTGTATAGAAAGATATTTTTTTTTATTTTTTTTTTACTGGAAAGATTAAATTAAATGTAAGATGAAATTAAAACTTTAAAGTGAGTGAAAAGTATTTATGTGTCCAATCATTCTGATGTTGTCTGAAACAGGTAAAAGGTGATGTAGAACCATAAGTTGTGTCCCTCAGTTTTTCAAAAGGACTTTTAGGGTATTTTTAAATATTAATTTTGAAAAAAAAAATTATAGTAATACCAAAATCCAGTATTTCATTTAAATATATACTAATTCAGTGGGTAAGTAAAATTTATGTTGGTAGATTATGGATTTTAGCAATATTATTGCTGCCATTGTTAGGTATATTATTTTATAAATTGTTAAATGTCTAACTTTATTTGAAAAACCAGGTCTAATTCAGGGATAGGGCATCTATCGAACTTTGAAAGGTGCTACTCCTTTTTTTTTATAGGAATGTGGAAAAACGTATTAGTCCTCAAAGTAGAGTCCTGCAACGGGTCGGGTACACGCGGGTCCCCGACGGGTCACCCGCTAAAATGCTCTTTTGTGGGTGAAAAACTACATAAATAAAAATAAACGGATCGGGCGGATATTTTTTTAGTGCGGGCGGGTAGTTGGTGATTTTTTTTTTTATGCGTGTGTGTTGTTATGGACATCAGTAATGTTATATTAATCAGGCACTGGGGTCACCCCTGTTGTAGCTTAAAGCCCTGCCGGCAGTGTGGGTTTCCCTCCAAAAAGGCCACAGTCAGTTCATACACGTCTGCTGCAGTGTTAATGGCGCTGTTCTGCAGCGCAGCGTACTATAGCCTATTACTTGATGTGTTAACGGGTCGGGTTGCGGGTTAAATATAAACGGGTCGGGTCGGGTTCGGATTTGAATCGAAGACATCCGCGGATGACGGGTCGGGTTCGGTAGTCATCCTAACGGGTTCGGGCGGGTGCGGGTTGGTAAAGTTCGACCCGTGCAGGACTCTACCTCAAAGTTCAGACAGCCCAGATAATCTCATCAAAATGGACTCAAACTGAGCATAAAATTAAGCACATTATAAAAGTAAATGAAATATAGAGTACTTTTCAAACTGCCTGTGGACATTGTACTGTACAACGAACATAATCCACAATACACAAGACTAAAAACAGGAAAGAGCAGTCAGTGGCAGTATGCAGTCCTGAACAGATGAGTTTTTAGCCATGATTTAAAAGCAGAGCAGGAGAAAGCTCTATTCAGAAGGCTGAATAAGGTGGGTGGAAGAGGAAGATCTAAGGATTCAGGAGAGGTTTAAGACTTAAAACTTTACTCTTTGATAAATGCTGGTGAAGATTCTCAGTCATTCAGGCCATAGTCATTTAAAAAAAAAACCCAACAACAATCGACTGGAACTTTGTTTCCAAGACGTTTTGAAGACGTGTCACATTTTGAATTGAAAAAGCTTCCTGGATGGGAAGCGAAACGTCTTCAAACTTGGATACAAAGTCCAGTGGGTTTTTTTATTTTTTTATTTATTTATTTATTTTTTGGAACTCTTTGATAAAGTTCAAAGTTAGAGTGGCTCAGAATAATCTGAGCTATCTTTAAAGTTATGCTGCTATAGATTTAGGCTGCTGGAGGACATAGGGACCACTGACAGAAGGCTGTTCATGCTGAGTCTGGATTTGCTAGAGTTCTTCCTGTTAGAAGGGAGTTTTTCCTTCTGCATGCATGTTTTGTGTGAGGGTTGGCTGCAGAGTCAACAAAGCAATACATCGGATGTCTACTCTCGCTACATGCTCACCAGGGGGAAGCAAATCTGCAAAGTCAATGCCTCGATGCAATCTATTAGATTTCCTTTGCTCAAAAAACATTAACCAGTTTATATAAATGAATTGATTGAATTATCTCTGTAAAGTGCCTTAAGATAATATTTGATGATAATAGCCAATGAGATCTGATCTGAAATGTGATAGGAGGATTTCTTTTAAATGCTTTTTTTGTATTTATTTTTATGAAAAGCTATATTTAAGTCTTAGAAGCATCCTCTAAACCACAGTTTCCCTCTCTCAATGATGCTTGGACATGCATCTTATGGCACTGACAAAGGTTAACCAGACTCTTGCAGCAATTTGTTCACTTAGCACTGCTAAAACATGACAAAACAAAAAAACTATAAACAAATAAACAACAACTAGAAAAGCACACAGAGATCTCAGACCTCCCCAAACAGAAAATTTTGCACCATTTTTTGACTTACAACTATTGCTAAAACCCTCACTTGATCTGGATCATTACCAAGTTTAAATTATTTGCCCCTTTGCATGGGGTGCACCTATAGTAACAATTTCCTTAAATTCCATTCATAAGTTTATAAATAAGGCGCAGCATGTGTCTGCAGCCTCTGGTGTTTGTTCTGCTCTGACCTTCTTCATTCACTCTGCTTTCTTTTTTGATCAGCAGATTGTGGCTTTGAGCGAGGCATGGCTAAACTTTCCTGTGTTTTTGTCTTCAGTATAATAATTCTGGCTTTTTTGAGTTAGATGCTGAAGCTGTCAATAGTCACTGCTACCACTCTCTTGTTTAGGGGGAATTGCTTGTTGCACCAAATAATGTAAAGGAATTCTTTAAAATATTCTTGCCTCGAGATTATGATGTGGATCATCACCAAATTGAAAGGAGTGTTCCTTTGGTAAAAATTTCTAAGCAATCCTGTACACAGACAGACAAACTCGACTGAAAACATAACCTCCTTGGTGGAGGTAACATCACACAGTTACCCAGACCAATATAAACAGAATCTATTAAGGTTTAGTTTTAAACTCCTTTAGTTATTTAAGATCAACTGTCCCTGAAACACTGGAAATAAAGAGCACCATTTGTATAAACTGAAGTTTTCTTTCTGTCTCCATTCAAACAGAAAACTCCAAAATACATACAGATGAAATGAGGGATCCATCTCTGGTTTATGTTAGAACACTGATTGTTTTTGCCACAAAAAGCCACAAACTTTCACTGCCAGCAAAGGAAAATGTAACAGATGAGCTGATAGAACTCCAGAATGTGACATATCTCATTGCTTTTCCAAAACATGCAACATTTGTATTGCAGTGTAAGCAAAGTGGCATAAAAACCACATTAGAACTACACCACATCAGGACTGTAATTCAGCGGTTAGGTTAACAAAAGCAAATATTCCACGAAATGCTGTTGGAAGGGACTGAACTGGTGGGTTTTACACGTAATAGATCCTATTTCATGTCAGCATACAGGCCTTCATGTGAATAGAACAGAGATAAATTTCAGGGTTTGGATACTCTTAGTGCACATTATCAACACCACATGCTGGTGGTTTAACTTAAATGCAGAGTTCCATTTTACCTCAGAAATCAGATCTGGCAATGACATGTTGGGAGACCAAAAAAACAAACTGGAAAATCATCAAATTCACTCTTTACCTTTGTCAGTGTTTATTACTGAATAAAATGGCATCCATTGGTTTGAAGACTAATGCTGAAGCTTTCTAATTAAAGCCTCTAGCACCTGTTTCTAACAATTGTCTCTTAACCTGTCGTGGGTTGAACACAAAAGTTCTTTGCCTTTAGCCTTCCTTACATGGTATGCACATTGAGGACGCTAGGCAAACCTGGGAGCTGTCAAAAAACCATGAAAAAGGAAGGTACACTAATGTAACTGTTGTGAAGGACGAGGAACCTTTCATATGAGCAGGTAGCCTCTTGCTGGCTGTCCATGCGTCCTGGGCGTGCAACCCTCGTGACTACACCTGTGGAGTTAACTGGTGTGCGAGTCCGAGGGCGCATGCACACACGATAGTAGATGCAGAGAAAGAGAGGTGAAAGGACCCCTTTGCTCTGTTGGAAATCCTGGGACGCGTCCTTAGAAGGCCAGATTCGAAGGACGATTATGTCATAGCGCGGCGCCGAGGTCTGGTCGGATTCCAAGACTCCTCTTTATGTGGCCTTAAAGGGACAC
>NW_015150879.1:646646-647351 GCF_000732505.1 Cyprinodon variegatus | reverse complement strand
TTGACGCGCGTCAACCATTGACTTTGCATGTAAACTCGCTGCTTCTGTTGCGCCAGTTGCGCCCGGTGTGAACGCAGCATAAGTTTTGGAATTTCTTGTTTTTGGGTGAGCTTTTCATTCTAGTTTGTAGAATGTTGTAATAAATATCTGCGTATGTCACCGACGCTTGCGTCTATAGCGATAATGCTGTTTACTAACCACGATAACCGCGGTTAGTAAACAGCAAAGCAATAACTTTTTCTACAGTGTAAAAATGGATATGAGGCTTCTAGTTGGATAATCTGTTTTATATTACGGTGTAGTACATTTCTGTAGTAGTGCTTAGTTAGCCATTGCCCATGTGTGTTCATATATTATTAGCCATGCTTTGCAATTAATGATGTAGTCACCATGCATATGTTTCTAAAGGCACTTTTATATTCTGTTTACTTATAGAAACCACAGCTTCTATAACTTCAATGTTACAACTCAAGATACAGCTTCAATAAATACTCTGGACCTGTTCATCATGCCTGCATTTTAAATTCAATTCAATTCTTTTCATTTATATAGAGCCAATTCACAACACATGTCATCTCAAGGCAATTTACATTTCAACCAGATCATACAGTCAAATTGATTCAAAGTTTTCTATCTAAGGAAACCAGTTGATTGTATTGACTCATTGACTCAAATACAATCCCTCACACTAAGCATGCTTGTAGC
>NW_015150879.1:643059-643467 GCF_000732505.1 Cyprinodon variegatus | reverse complement strand
CTAGAACTTAGAAGTCAGTTTACATTTCCACAGAAACAAGATATCAAACAACATAACCCTGCTCTAAAACTGCTTCCTAAAATGCACACCTAAAACACGAAGCTGCCCAAAAGAAAAAAAAACAAAAAAAAAACAGCTCCCTGAGATTATCAGATTATTAAGCAGCTACTGCTACTTAAAGTAATGTTTTTCTGCAGGTTGCTAATAGATATTTAATTCAATATAATTGGGGGTTTATTTGCATCATTATTCAAGCATCTTAAATCTAAAACCGTTTTTTTTTTTGTTATAATCATTGAACATTAAAAAAGGGAACAGCATAAATACAGTATTCTAAGGACGAAAATATTTACTCATTCATTATTTTCATGCCTCATTCATTCATTATTATGTTGGGAGAAGCTGGCC
>NW_015150879.1:618088-641526 GCF_000732505.1 Cyprinodon variegatus | reverse complement strand
ATTGCAAGTACCTGGTTTGATCCCTAAAGCCTGCACTCTGGGTCCCTAAGTAAGAACCGTAATTCCCACACTGCTCCCTGGCTGCCGCACAATGGCAGCCCACTGCTCCCCAAGGAGATGGGTTAAATGCAGAGTTCATTTCTCCAGTATGGGATTTATTATTATGAACTGAAATTTTACATCTCACTAGAAATACACTTTTATAATTTATAATAGATTATTTGTGAGGTTATAGATAAAATATTTTTGCCATACTGTTTTTATTTACTGCTGATAGAAGAGTCCATGACCTGGTTGACTGTACTTAATTCAAAAGGACAATCACATTGTCCTTCCACACAAAAGTATTTCAATAAACTGCAGAGTAATTACTGCTTTTTAAAAGAGGTAGATAAATAAATGTTTTAATGATTTAGCCTGAAATAATTTTCAGGATGTCTTCTTTCTCTCCTTTGACTTCCCTGAGTGAATACAATAAAGAAGACATTTAAAGAAAATCAAATTAGAAAAGTTGAAATCATCTGTCTGGTGTTGATGCATAATCTATCCTCTTGGTGGTGCTAGTGCTCTGTGAACAGCAAAGATAAGCTTCAGCAGACTTCAGCTTACTTCTATATTGAGGAAAAGGTCCTTTCAGGCAGGTGCAATAAGTTTGACCTTTATGTTACGCTAAAACTTATAGCTACTGTATATGCTATAAGCATTACAAAAGACGAAGAAGAAAATATAAAATAAGTGTCTCTCTTGTAGCAGCTCTGATCCAAAGCTGTGTCCCACTCATTTGTGATTTCCTGGTATAAACAGCAAGCTGCCTTATCCAATACAGGTATCAAAGATGGGATCACAAAAAAAGAAAAGATATATACAAGATTTTGGAAGACTTCAAAATTGTAGCACGAAGTGGGAGAGCATGCCAAGTTCAGTGCATATATCACTCCCATTAGCAGCAAGCAGGCTTTTGCAGTACTGCTGCACCCTGAAAAAATGACTGTCGTTTGGACTTCCTCTTGCTCTGTGTGTGATCCTGTAACGTCTGGACTCGGAGCAGAATCAGTCCTGCTGTGCTGTGCGTGCGTTTTAAAACGCAACATTTTTAGAGTAAAGTTTATGTAGTATCTCTCCCCAAAATTCATGTATTACATAAGAAATAAAGGCTCAATTTTACTTCAGAAACTCTAGTTTTTGCCAAAGCTTAAAAATACAGCGTAGAAATATGAGGAATACGCTAATGCATTTTACTGCACCAAAAAGTCATTTTTTTTATTTATATCTTTTCATTGTGTCATAATCAGCACAGATGTAGGGAGTTGAGAATCCTTAAAGACAAATAGCCTATTTATCATCTTTTGGATCAGGTGCAATAAGGATATAGTAGTAAACATTAAAAACTCAGTCAGCTATAGAAAAAGATTAAACCAGTATGGAAAGAAAGACATTAAGAAAAGTTCCTAGCTATTGTAAATTAAGGGCTGCTAATAAATGCATATGATGCACAGGTCTTTGGAGCTTGTACTTTCTCCATTTGCTGCTTTGGGGCATACAGGTGTGTTAGCACAGTGCAAAGGTGTAAAGACAGAAGCAATAACAGCCTGATAAGAGCCCATGTCCAAACACTTAAATGTCTTCTGTTGCACAGCAAGAAAATTATTGTTTACAAGAGATAGATATTAAGATCTGTTCAACAGTTGGACATTTGTTGAAATAATCCGCTACATAGCATCAAATTATCATTGCAGAGAATTTACTCTGTTGTGAAGGTCTAGTCGTAGTTCAGACCTCAAATTAATAGAAATGAAGCAATTGACGATGACTAGACAAACTGTCTGACATAATCTATGAACTGAAGCAATTATCTTAAAAAGGTGAGCCACAATCATGCTGAGGTAAGTCATGAAGCAACATCTGAGCTGCTGCTGATGATGATTTCAGATAAATAAATAAATAAAAAGATAGAGGCTTAAATAAAAACACTCTGGGTCTCTGACCAAGACCCTGAACCGTAGTTTGCTTGCTGTGCAGCATAGTACTCATTAAGGAACAGGTAAGAAAAACAAATTTCCTCAGTGTCGGACTATAATGGGTTTCCTTTTCTTTAAATATATTATAATATATAATATTAAGTTTTAAAAGGCAACAGGGAATCAAGTCTGGAAATTCAGATTCAGCACATTTACAAACTGTGAAAGGTTATGAATTACTCAGGTAAAATGACAGCAGCTGGTCCCTTACTGTTTTTTTCACTCCCTCTTATATCAGGCTCTGAGGATTGGTGCCTGTCCCTGGTCCAAAGACAGAGCATTAAAGCATTTAGTAATGCCCGAGGCCTCGGCCAGCTGCAGCACAGCTCCTGTAGGGTGAATCCCAGGTGACAGCAAAAAGATTAGAGGAGTGCAGCTGAGAGGCAATGAGAAACAAGTGTTGCAGAAACCTAGTAAAACATTAAATTACACAAATGTAAGCAAGAGCTGTCTTGTTAAAGTTTGGAACATTTAAAATAATTGTCTGAAACAGCTGAAGCAGCAGAATCAAATGGATGGCAGAAAAATAACGTATTGCTTTTATGTTGAGAACAGGCATCACCAGAAAGAGTTCACCCAGTCTGTGAGCAATGAAGGAGATGATACAAACAGACAGGCGGCTTGGTGTAGATCACACACTATTGGCATCCTCTGAAACTCATCGCACTTGTTCTTCCTTTAACATTGAATACAGAAGAAGTGTTTGTTTTTTGTATGCAAATTGGATCTGAGTCAGAAGACCTGAGAGATCTGAGTGGTCTGTAATGTATTTTGGTGCTAAGCCATTTACTGATTTATTGATTAACAGAAGTATTTTAAAGTCTATTTTTTGGGATATGGGGACTCAAGAATTGGGGTGATGTGCTCTAACTTAGTAGTTTTGGGCAGCAGTGTTCTAAATCGACTGCAACTTTTAGGCAGACCTTTGAAGACCCCATTGCAATTCTACTAAAAATATTTGCATGAGTTAGTTTTCAAATCCTACTGATACATTAGTCCTTTAGTCATTGAAAGATTCTTTAAGTGTGTCTGTCGAAGTGCCACCAGATTTTATAGCCTTATTGGTGGTTATTACTTTAGTTGTGGTTTGACTTAGCTGAAGAAAATCTGCCACATCCATGTGTTGATTTCATCTATGCATTTACACAGCGCTTGAATAAGTTTATAGTCATTTGGTGAAATTTATGTCTATAACTGTGTGTCGTCTGCATTAGGGGTGTAAATCACATCCATCATGGCGATTCGATTCAGTATCGATTTCCTGACCCAATGATTCGATTATTTTCGATACTCAAGAATACACCACGATTCGATTCGAATCGATTAATCTGTAAATGTGTTTTTTAATAAAATGTTTTTTTTACACCTTACAGGCTAAACAAAGTTGCATTAAAAACTACTGCACATAATCAGTGCAATGAGTGTAATTCAATACCTCGGCTCCAGACGTCCCCGCCCCCTTGAGAGATGCTCCGCTGCTCCTCTCCCAAATTGTAGCTGACCGCAGAGAGTGCCGCAGACAGGAGGCCGGCTTGTTTTGTTTTTATGACCGAAATTGCGGAAAAAAACTTGTGAAGTTTGACCCGCTAGAAGAGCGAGGTGCGCGGGAACGCTGGGACCCTTTTTCCACCTGGATCTCCGCTCTTTTTGGCCCTCATGTCCCTCCGTCGTCGAACTAAACTCACCCCCACTTCCTCGCCGCCTCGGCCGTATCTAGACCCACAGTGTGTAGCACAGACCACGCTTCAATATTGAGCATAATTTAAAAATGTCTGTGTCAAGCTCACTGCAACAAACTGCTGTAAGAGTATAACCAGGAAGCGAGGTAGGAGGGCAAAATAGGTTTAGCGCCACCGCAGCACGGGAGGGAGAATTACGCCCAGGAGCAAATGGATAAAAATAGACCGGGGGAAAAAAAAAAAAACATGAATCGATTATCTTGCGGACGTGTCGGTGCATCGGATCGTCGGCTGTTGGATCGATGCATCGATACAAAACGATTATTATTTACACCCCCAGTCTGCATTGTTTATGTAACTTGAGTTGGCTTTTATCAAGATCTGAGTTAGGGGGAGCATGTAGGTATTTAATAAGATTGGCTCCAAGATTGACCCTTGGGAAATGGCACATGATGTTTATGGTACTTGATGTTACGTTATGTACTGACACAAAAAAGTCCTTTTTTTTTGTTTCAACAAAAGGATTTAAACCAGTCGAGTCCTGTAACAGAAAGGCTGACCCCATTTTACAGATGCTCTGCTTAAATGGGATGATCAACAGTGTCAAAAACTGCACTGAGGTCCAATAATATCAGTTCTGCTGCTCTTCCATAGTCTACATTTATTAGGATGTCAGTAAATACTGTTTTTTTGTTGTTGTTTTTTTTTTGTTAACTGTATCCTGTCTGGCTATGTGGCAATAAGAATAATTGTCTTGATGCCAAAAAGAGCCTAATGGATTTTACTTTCACAAGTGGAGCAGTACGGCTATCGCCATAGTGTTCCGCTTGTTTTATGCATATAAATTGTTTTATGCATTAAATACTCTGACCAGGCCAGCCTTTGCACTTATGTGAGCACGTAAACCTGACTGGAGAATGTCCAAGTGGCTGGTCATTGTTTGGAAGGTGTTAAGATGTTGAACGATGGCTTTTTCAATAACCTTACTAATAAAGGAGAGATATTAAATGTTTTTCCACATTAGCAGCTTGTCCAAGTTGCTCCTTTTAACTAAACTTTGATTGTTGCTGTTTTTAGAGCCTGGGGTGAAACACCTGTTAAAATGAATGTATTCAATGTTTGAGCTGAATCAGACTTTATGACAGGGAACGCTTTCCTAAGAAAAGCAGTGGGTAAAAGATGGAGACTGGAGAAAGTAGAGTAAAGGTGGTGTTTCTTCGTAGTTTTTGAGATTTATTTGGTTTAATTGAAACTTTGTCGTCAGTTCTATTTGGATATGTTTTTGGTAATGGACTTGGTCTCTAATTGCTTTTTTTTTTGTTTTGTTTTCTCAGTGAAGAATTTGATAATTTTGCTACAGGTCCTTGGTAGGAAATATGACACAAGCCTGTTAATGTTTTTGCAAATAATCTCAATGAAGAGAGATTTTCTTGCATGTTTCAGTGATAACTTTAATCTGTTGAGTTTCTCTTTATAGATGTTACAGGGAATCTGGAGTCCAGTCTTTTTTGACATGTGTTCAGCCTTTTTGCACTAAGGGGAAGGATTGTTTTTTTAATTACGGAGAGATTTCGGCTGGTGTCTTGGCTTTCCATGCCTTTTTGCACCTCACTTTCTTCATGTGTTCAAAACTTTTCTCCTTGTGCCATTCCATTTTATTACACATAACTTAATTTCTGGAGATCTATAGTTTTAATTTCTTTGTATGCATGGATTGCATGGATTTCTACTGACATCTGGTGAAAATGTTATGTCAATAGCTCCTCTAGAAATATATTTACTGAGAAAAATGATGGCGTGTTCAATACTTGGTTTAACCGGTGTATGGCTCTTCGCTAACTGAGTCATTTGAGATTATGCTTTTAAAAACTTTAAAAAGTGGTTAGATGTGGGGCTGCATGTTGGTGCTGTTTGCAGCACTGTGGTCCTGCAACAAGAAGGTTCTGGGTTTGATTCCAGGCTGGAGTCTTTCTGCATGAAGTTTACACTTTTTGATATGTAAAGCTACATAATTTTGAAATAATTTCTGAAAATTTAATTTGTTTGGCTGCAGGTGCAGGCAATATCTTTTTTAAAGTGTGTGGTGAAAATGATTAGGCAAACATCTAATTTGTTTTGCATGCCAGGTTTAGCTGCGTTTACATTACTAATGTGTGCAAACACTATATTGATATTCTAATTTTGAAATGCAAACTTTTGCAATTGTGGCATTTCCATTAAATAGCAAATACAATTAAACTTACATGTGATTATGTTTGTTCATAGGACAACTGACAAAAACGTGGCAGTGGTGGAAGTAAACACATGAGATATATCCATATTTCAGCCACGGCTCTTGTGGGTGTCATCATCCTCCAACTACTTCCAGTTTTCTTCTTCATCTTTTTAAAAGGCAGTAAGGTCCAACTGCAGATCAGGTGAGTTGTGTGATGCGAAAAAGTGTTTCTATTGCAGTTATAAATATAAAACAAAATATAAAATAAATGCGATACGACAAAAACCCCACCTCATTTTTCAGAATTACAATCAACACAGTTTGATAGTTAATGGAAATGCACCTTGTATCTCTGAATATGTATCGTTAGCCTAGGTGTCCTGTTTTGTTTTAAGTGGATGCACTTTTCTGTATTTGCCAAATTCATATCAGATTCTTTGGTTGTTTTGGACTTCTTTGCTGATGATTTTACAGTGGTATATATCTGTAAGTCCCTAAAAGTCAAACCTTTTGATGCTTTCCACATCAACCTAAATATTGCTACAAATTAGCTCATTGATTTGATACTTTTAAACAAAATGGAACATTTTCCATGCAACAGAGAAAGGTTGTGTGTTAATTGAAGAATTTTGAAGTCATACTTCTCTATTTTATCTACCCTGATCTCCCCTCCTGACCTCTCTGGGTGCATCCAGCTTAGTTTGTTCTGTGCTCTAAAGCTGTGCTTGCTGTCTCTTTGGAAGCCTGCAGGGTGTTTACTAGTTGCACATAATCCAGCAGAGAGCCACTGGCTTCGTTCAGCAGTCTGGTGGGATCAAACTGATGCAAAGGACATGAAAACTGCTGACGTTGTTACCAATTTATAAAAAATATTTAAACTGATCTGATGCACAAAAGCTTAAAATTTCCAGATAGTCTTAAATTACATGTGAATAATGATTTCTACATATAGATAAAAGTTTTATTCTTTGTTTACTGTTAGAGGCCATCTGTTAGAGTGGGTTCATTTTATGAGGTGTCCTTTGCAGTACTGTCAGTAGTGACTGATAAAAGGAAGATTTTTTGTTCTTTAATTTGGAAATAAACACATATTTTAAACAGACTGCCACTGCCTCTATTATGCTGTAAATTAGTCTTATAACTGTAAAAACGGTGAAAGATTGAGTTGGATGTACAGACCTGAGGATCTTATCATCCAAGTCCTGCAGACCCTTCTTGCCATCAGGAATGCTAATCATCAAACAGTTCTGTTCCTGTTTCTGGAAAATCCTTAGACACTACAACTCCCAGAAGCTGGGCTTCCAGACTCTGCCCACTAAAAAAAAAATCCCCACTGATATCATTAAAAAAGTAATTAGCTGGGCAAATAGAAAGAGAAAAATAAAACCAAAAAAACCATGAACATCCCAAGATGGAAGACGGATGATGAGGAGATGAGGACATGAAGTAAAGCAGTGCCATTCGTACCCTTTGCATTTCCATAATTTTGATCCACTTCAGAGCGTGACCCTGAGGGTCTTATATCAGTGTCCATCTTAAAATGAAGGAGAGGGGAACTCATATTTGTCAGATTGAAGTTTAGTGACAGATAGTCATGGCCATGGTTCTGGAAGTAACCTAAAATTGGAAAGGTTGGGTTCAGGTCCCTGTGAAAAACCAACAACCTCTCTATCTCCCAATCCATGGCCATAACCTCAACTACATACTTTGAAATCACTCTGTGATTCTATTTGGTTGTACTTCTGTCATCGTTAACAGATTTTTAAAATAATATTTCTTAAGTTTGTGAAAGGATTCCGGACTACTTTAAATACTTTGTCAAATTGCAACATATATGTCATTTTGGTGGCATGCTGCTTATGTTTAGTTGCATATTCCATCCCCTCCCACACATACACATATATATATCTCCCTCGGTAGTCGGTGGAGGTAGTTCCTGGGGGTTGGTCACGTTTTTTTTGGTTGGTTTTTTTTTTTTTTTTTTCTTTGCCCTTCTTTTTTTTCTTTTAATTGTCTTGTCTTGCACTTTACTTTAACATTAATTCAACACACTGTGGTAAACAGATAAATGGAGGCAGAAGATGTCTTTCAGGCATCTATGCACACATTCGGCGACACAGGGGCTCTTTTAAGCTGGGCACCGTTTCATTCACAACACCTGTCCCATCTACGGGGAATCTGAATCAGAAATACTTTGACTCCATCTGTAATGGAGTGACTATAGGACCAATTTGATATAACACAATTTCATATAATATATATAATTAGGGGGTCCCCAATCCATCTCGCAATCATTTTGGGGGTCCTTGGCCTGGAAAACGCTGAAGACCCCTGGTTTGGGAGATATCCAGTTTTTGTTATCTAACATAGGATATTCTAAAATGATTAACTTTGTTTTTCTTTTACAGTGTGATATATCCATATTACAGAATGGAATCTTTTTCTCTTTTTATCATTAATGCTTCAAACAGTGAGACATAATCCTTGAGATTACTTGAAATATATCAGTAAACTGTGCCTTCAACTAAAAGACCTAGGCCTACAGACAACTCCACTGACATGCAGGTTTTTTTGCTCTGATATGCATCGTCAATTGTTGGACCTTATAGAGAAAGGTGGGTGCTTTTCCTTAATCATGACCAAGGTGAACTTCATTAAACATCTGTAAACATCTCAAGGATCATTAATGGAAACGGGATGCACCTCACCTGAATTATAAGCTTTACTGTAATGGCTGTAAATACTTGAGTAATTATGATTTCTTGGTTTCCTGTGTGTGATAAATTTGCCACGTCAAAAAGAAAGAAAAAAAAATCCACATTCTCTTAGCTGGGTGTTATGTGTAGAATTTTAAGGAAGGATATTGTAATATCAAATGTAAAATGCATACAATTGGAAAAATGCAGTACTCTAAATATTTATCTGATCCATCCATCAAAACATTTTTGCTTATAGATATTTGAGCTTGATCTGTTTTTCAGTGTGGTCCTGTTTCTCTGACTGTGACTGGCTTGATGTGCTCTCTTTATTCTCTGACATAAAGAGAGCTAATTTCCCTGGTTGTGTGTTTCCTGGATGGGGCTGCCTGTGGAGCTAGTTGACAGTTGCCTTTTGTATCTCTGCTTCTTTCTGTATGTCTGCTTCTGTCTCCTTGAACCTAGTGAGCCTCGGCAGATGGTCACTCACATTGAGCCTGGTTCTGCTGTCATGATCTTGCACTGATGACTGGATTATTTGTTCATTCCATCACCTGCCTTGCTCCACCAAGGTGTCATTACCTTTTATCAGATCCACCTGTTCCAGCTTCTACTTAATCTGTTTGATCTCTGCCATCAGTGCCAGATTAGAGCAATAGGTAAGAGTTTTTTAACATACCAGGTTTGTTACTCTGATTGCCTGATTCTGATTAGTTTCTGCTCCCGGACCTCTGAGCATACCTGGCCCTGATCTCAGCCATTTGACCTGTCTTCGGACCTCTGATCTTCTGGCCTGGACTTCTGATACCTCATTGACACCGTCTTTGGCTTCTCCTTCCAGAAACTCTTGCTCTTCCTTGTGTGCTGGCTTCTGCCCTAGGTGTCACATGCTGTGAAAAATCATCTGGCTGGGTTCCACTCCTTCCTCTGGGCTCATACTGAACTTTATAAACAGGTTGGTGTCTCACGTACTCGTTATTGTCCTGCTTCAGAGTTACATGGTCACCTACCTGTGTTCCCCCTCTACAGAGGTCCCAGCCATTTATATTAAACACTTTTATAAATCACTTCAGTTTTTCAGCCTAAATTCATGGTCCAACTTTCTGAGTCCTGACATCTGCTGGATGTTTCTTTCTGATACATGGGAGTTCTGCAATTCCCTGTTGAAAAAAATGCAATATACTTTTTTTTTTTTTTTTTTTTTTTTTGTAAAAAAATCTTTTTTCCAAAGATGGATTAATAACATTGGGAGGCTTTTAACAGTATGCCAAACAAGCATCAAACAAACCTACGCTGCCACATCCAACGGTGAGGGACAGCAAAGTGTGCTGGTGGTACAACAGGTCACATGGAGAGTGGTGATTAGCTGTAACAATGTGAAAGTGCCAAAGCTGCCAGTCCAATTAGCTGCAGCCTGTGCGGCCATCCTCCTGTTGGTCGCAAACTCAATAGGAGGAAAAGGTGTTTTCTTCCATGAACAGTGGTGTTCGTTGTGGATTCATGTCCTTTCTACAAAATTACTCCTTTGAGTTCATTTGATCCTGTTGACTCAAAACTTATCACTGTTCCTACTGTACTGGAAAAACCCTAGTCACAGCAAAAAAAACCTATGTGAAATTATTTTTGTTTCAAAGGGTCTTTACTAATTTTAATGCTAGAATTTCATTCAGACCTTTAAGCAAAAGTATACAGGTTTCTGAATATTGAAAAAAATCTGAAAAACAAACCTATGCGAATAGTCTGATAGGGGTTTAAATCAAATAAATGTTTTACAAACCATGCTGCATCTCTTAAGAAATAATTTCTGGGACTAGATGAATGGTTCTGTCTTTGGGTTCATAAAAGTATAGGTGATTTTTTTCCCTGACTTGCTCTGTTTAGCTCCTGTCACACCTTGACAATTTAGACAGCGTATGCCTGATGTACGAACAATCTGGCAAAACCACTGGAATACGTCGGATAATTTTGTATTAGTTATGCGCATGCTAAAGCACACTGAAACACGCTGGCACATGTCAACATCAGGCAAATACTTCCAGATGTATGCCATTGTATGCCATACGTGGGTGATTAGTTACACGTAAGTTATCCGATTGTTGACATATTTTAAGTGTAAGTTACCAATGAGTAATTTGTGCATAAATTATGCATAACTTATCAAGAACTTATCTCCAATGCATATCAATGTATTTGACATGTTCCAGACGACCACAGAACGTGTTTCTAACATACAGCTACTGTATAAGGGCATATTGGCAGTGTTTTGGTATAAAAGGGGGTTCACATGATGAAACACCTCCAGACTTCATCCCCATTATAGGGTGAGTGAGAAGCTGAGTGTGTTTGACCCTCCCTGCGTTCACGGCAACGACCACGACTAACAAACTTCCTAGCAGACACGATGCTGAATCTGCTACAACTGCAAACCCCCTTTCTTTCTTTTTCTATTTTCCTATAATTTATTTAATCTTTTTTTTTATTTGGCAGGCAGAAAACAGCAGCTGGGTTAACACTGCGATCAAAGAAATCTTTGTTTGCTGCCCCCCTCAGGACACTGTCTTGTGACATATCATTGGCATTACACTGCCATGCATTAGGCATGTCATTGGACATACTCTCTGGTCTTGTTATGAATACTCTATGTATACATACATAGAGTATGGCATGTATCAGCATTTTAGAAGATTCTGGGACGTCAGGCACACGCTGCCTAAATCGTCAAGGTGTGACAGTGGCTTTAGGAAGCTCAAGTCAAAAATCTTTGCTTCATTTGTCCTGGCAAATATTGACACATAATCAAATCAATATGAATAGAATTAAAAAAGGTGATGCTCCATGAGGAATATGATTTATACAACATGTTAACCTGATTGAACTTAGACTTAAATAAGGTTGAGCTGGAAACACAGACCTCTGCCAACTCATCATGCTTGTAGTGGTTTGGAATATCTCCAAAAGCTCAGGATGTTATTGATGTCCTGCAGGAAGGAATTTATCTAAAGTCTGGGTGAAATTGAACAAAAGGACTGCGGGTTTGCTGTCCACATCAGCTAAAAGGTAAAGCTTCTTGACGTCTGAAATCAAACAAATATCATTGGAAACCCATAAAAAATACAATGTCACCTTAACTGCCTAAATGTTTTCATATTTGTATATTTTTTGACTGATTACGTGTAAACAATGAATTACTGTGGTGAAAAAGAACAGAGTAAAGTAATACAGAGAGAGGAAACCAGGTAGTAAACCTCTTAAAAAGGAGCTTTAATTTGATAGATAGTGGGAGTAGTAGTAGTAGTAATGGGGAAAAAAACTAAATGGACAGAAATTGTTAAAAATAACAATGGTACAAAAATTAATCTTCCTCTGGAAACCATAGACTCCTGATATGACATCTCCATGGACACATTCTTTACAAATATGATCTTATTTTGGGAAATGCTCCCTTATGTGAGATTCTCCTTCTCCTCCTCATTCTTTATTATGGATTTATTTGTTTGTTGTCCTCCTCCTTTCTGTTAACTTTGAGATAACTGTAGATAAACAGTACACTCAACAATATTCTCTGCCGTGGTTTCCTAAATTTCACATTTTGAAAAGTGTCCACAATGTCATATTTGAATTCATATCATCTCGTTAACAGACAAACAGAGCAAAGAATATTGAGAACATCCCCCATAATCAAATCTGTGCAATGATGGACATGCATTAATGTCATTGCTAGTACAGTATGTACACAAGAGGGTAGTAAGAGATTGTGATATACCTTGAAAACACAAACTGAATGAAATTATTATTCCTGTTAAGATTACATTAATGAGTGTTGAACTTAATGGCATTGCCTATATTTTAAGCGCGACAATAATTAACTGATTACAAATTGTGATAACATTTAAATTACATTGCATGAGTAACTGAACAATTGCTGATTCAACCTTTGCCAAACAAAGTAAATATACTGCAAATAGTTGTTTAGAGAAACAAATATATACCCCTTTCCCTCTGGCTAAAAAGCACTTTAAACCTGAGAACAATTGGCCTTTCACGGCAGTAGTTAAAGGTCAATGACTCGCGTTGATCGGGGTACAGGGGGAACACAAGACCTGGGTTGACCCGCTAATTTACATCGGGACAGTCGAGTGTGGTATAAAAAGCCAAAACGACTCTGCTCGCATTTGATAAGCATGGCGCATTGGTAAGAATGTTGGGATGGACAAAAGAACGAAACAATAAAGCACACTGGGTACACCCTTGCTTCCATCCATGATGCTTTCCATTATTTCTATGTTGATTTCTGTCACACTGATAGCATCATTAATGCTAACCCAGTGTGACGGCATCACCAGACATGCAGTGGTGGGGAACAGAGGCTACGCAGCTTGCATATAGAGATCAGACCCATCTTTTTTGCATAATGTGAAAGGAACCAAATTCCGATTGTTAGCGGGCCAACCCTTTTTTGTTTTTAACCCAGTTTGATACACTAATATACTAATATTACCAGAGGTACGTGATGCAGAATTATGGGCCTTACTGACTACAGCACTGCAACCACAATACCATTGGACAAAAACCTCCTGGACACACTGAACACAGTCAAATGCTTGAATGACTACTGCCCAGTTGCTCTCACTCTTATCCTTACCAAGTGTTGTTCAGTGTTGGTCTTGTTCATGCAATAAATAACACTGTGAAGTTTGCTGATGACACCACCATTGTAGGACTGATTAAAGCCAATGATGAGTCAGGCTACATAGAGGTGGTCAAACACTGGAATGGCTGATGTCAGAATAACCTGGATAGAAGTGTGATGACTTCCAGCTACAGTGAGGAAAATGGGTATTTTAACACCCTGCTATTTTGCTAGTTCTCCCACTTAGACAGGGGCGGAGCTAGATGGGGGGCCAGGAGTGGCCATGGACACCCTTAGCCAATCCTTGGCCACCCCTACCATTTATGTCTCTTTTTTTTTTTCTGTCTCTCTAATACAGATGGTGGCAACAGTAATATCAGTGTATTCTCGTTATCAGTTCGTACAAAATCGTACGAAAAGTTATGCACCGTAATTTTGTACGTTTTTGACGTTTTTTTCGTCGTATTTCGTCGTACTTTTACGTCTTGCCTCGAGACAAGATATCAGTGCGCATGCGCATCTTACGCACCATTCAATAACCTAGAATTTAACATACAATTAACCCTAACCCTGACCCTAACCCTAAGATAACAACAGCAGAACAGAAAACAGAAAACAGCAAGCAACCTAGTGAGAGACATCAAGAAGTAATTATTGCACTGTTTTTCCCAGTTTTACGTCCGTCCGCGGATTTGCTTTTTTCGTCTGTCTGGCTGCGCATGCGCACTGATCTGTTTTTTCGAGGAAAAACGTACGAAATACTGTGCATAACTTTTTGTAGGATTTCATACGAACTGATAATGAGAATATGTTGGTAATAATCTCAAGTGGAATATTCAAAACATTTAAATTTTTTATATATTAACAATTACTTGACAACAAAAACACTGTGCTTAAAGGAAAATGCATTTTTTTTTTTATTTGGCCCTTGATTTTACGCTATTACATCATGTTCTACTCACCCATATGAGTTTTTTGTCATTTGGAGCTGTTCTGAAGACATTCCAGTATTTATTTTTATGATAAAGCTGCAAAAAAAAGTATTTGAACACCTGTCTATCAGCTAGAATTCTGACCCTCAAAGACCTGTTAGTCTGCCTTCAGATTGTCCACCTCCTTTCCATTTTCCTAAATTAGGTGCACCTGTTTGAGGTCATTAGCTGCATAAAGACACCTGTCACCACATACAATCCTGGTGTTCAAATACTTCTTTTCCTCACTGTATATTGTGTTGTTTAGGCTTTTTCCCTTATCCTTTTTAGAGCAGTGGACATAAGAGATGTAAATAACTGCTCGCTCAGAGATAAAAAAAAGTTTATGAAACTTTTTAATCATTTTATGATGTCCCATATATGCTGAATTTCACAAATTCTGTCTGCATTTCAACAGAAAACATGCAATTAAGCCATACCTAGAGACATCACAGCCGCGTTTTTTTTGCATTTCATCTGCAGGTTGTAGCACTTCAGAACCTCTTGTTTTGATAATCCCTTTACTTTTATTAAACTAATGGAAAAGTCTAATAAAACCTGTTTTACCTGTAATCTGCTACAATGCTACAGTATATTTTATTGAAAGACATAAAAGTGTATAAAGTAGTAAATAACTATAATTAAGCCATAAATAAATTAGAAATGAAAATAAGCCGTAGCCTGTTTCTTTGAAAAACACTTTTTTTCTCCATCTTTTTATAGACAGCAGCACTCACAGCTGGAAAGGTCATTTTGACAACTACTCTGAGGTCAAGCAGAGATCTGATTACTTTCCTCACCAGGAGGTGCCATGGCTGCCAGCAACAACATGTCCTGACACAGACAAGCTAGGTTTTAATAATTTGTCAATAACGCCCAACTGTTGAATTATAAAACTACAGCATGAAACCCTAAGTCTCAAAATATCTGATCACACACCGTGCCTCCTTCCTCATCATGACACCTCTCACCTTGACATGACTCAGTGTGTGCTTCTATCGGTCGTACCAGAAGCTGTAGTCACTTCAAAAGTGCAGCTGCTTTTGGCAGCCGGGAGCCAAACTGGTCATGGCATGACATACTATCATCCAGAAAAGCATCTTGCTGCGTGCTGGAAAAAAACAAAACAAAAAACAGGCCTTTGGTTATTTTATATAGTCACCTGTTTAGCATGTGGTAAGCATGTTGTAAGAAGTCATCTTGACAAAATGATAAATGCTGTTGTTTCCCATTTTCTCAAAGGAAAAGACCTGGAGTTAAGCAAGAGAAAACCTGCAAGTGTTTAAATAAAAAAAAAGTTTCAATTTATTTTCAATAGAAAATAAATAAAAAAAAGCTGGAAAAGATAGATTAGTTTAGAAACATTAGTTTACAGCTTTTACACTACATGATTTTTTTTTTTTTTTTTTTTTTTAGAAAAATAACCAAAAAGATAGATCAAGATCTTTACTATTATTGGAGTTAATTAAAGAAATTTTAAAAAAAACTTTGGACAATTAAATGATTGCAGCAAGAATATAGAATTTATGAAAGGTTATTAAAAGCTGACATACATGGACATAAGATACATGCAGGACAAGGTTAAAACTTTTCATAATATACATAAATGGTGTGTAATGTCTCAAAGTAACTGAATTTTTAAGCATTTGCAGGTGAATATTTTCCTCCTTACTGCACCTTTCAAAGAAAAAAGAAAACAAAAACAGCCATTTTGAATATATGCATACAAATGTAAATAAGCTTGAGTTACAAAATATTTTATCATTTGGAACATGAAGGAATAAGGATTTAATTTTTTTTAATTGCAAAATACAGTGAAATACACATTTCAATGAAATTTGACCTCTGTGGCTATAAGAGCGTTGCTTACTGATCCAGATAGATTATGGGGTATGAACCAGGTTCCTGCAGCCATAACGCAAACGCTCTGCTCTCAAGGCCACCACTCCCACTATGTTTATCAAACAGGCACATGAATACAAATATCTAAGTCTTGCATTAGGTAACAACAAAGGAGGCTGTAGTCTCCCGCTCAAATATGATGTGTTTTGCCATAAACCAAAATAAATTCTAGATTCTTCCATGATTTTAACAGATTTAAACCGTGTTGAGATTTTGGGGATGGAATACGAAAGCACTTTATAGCTTTATAAAGTGCAACATTACAAAAAAGAGCAATAGGATATCTAGGCCACAAGAACGTATTTTCAAAGTCAAAGGCAAGTAAAGGAATTCGTCGTATGAATCTTGACACTGGCAAGGTAGTGTTCAGAGCAAGACATTGCGATTTAAGGGGAGAGCTAAAGTTGAAGAGCAAAACAAAGAAATCCATGCTAATCTGGAATGAAGCCTGTTAAAGGCTGCACAAGATGTGAGGCTATGGAGCTTGGGTAGGACAGTTAAAAATAAACATACAGAACACAGCCTAGACATGTGTTAGAATGGCTGAGTCAAAATCAAGACATAAATCTGAAATAAAATCAGTGACAAATTGAAAAAACTGATATTTTAAGATGCTTTTCCTCAATATTTAACTATGATAGCAGTGGAAGGTAGTATTATGACATATCAACTCTTTGGCTGGTTACAGAATCATGCCTCCTCTCAGATTTGTATTTGTCCATCCAAATGAAGACAGTGCATCACTTCCTTTCAACATTACACCTATGTTGTACTTTGTGTTGGGCTACTAGTTAATATCTAAATAAAGCCCAATCAAATTTACTTGAAAAAAAGACAAAGGTGAAACCTTGCTGTATGAATGTGTCTGCAAAGCACTGCATGTAAAACACATTAGAGTTGCCCTGTTAAAACACTTCTGTACAGATGAGCTGCCAGCAATAGCTTGTTGGTGACAGCCATGCAAGTGACAGGAGGCTGTAAGAGTGCATGATAACACCTGGAACAGCAATACAGGTGTGTGATGGTTATGAGTACTCCTCATCATTGCAGGCTCTCCTGAGGCTCTTCATCAGACCTGTCTAGTAATACTATGCCCAATAGACAGACCTTGGCACAATATATGACTTTTACTGGAATAGCGATGATGCTGTGATGGAGCATATTAACATCCACATGGCTGGATGGAGGCAGGTGCACTCATGCTCACTAAAACATGCAGGAGTAGAGCGGATATCAGTCATCTTTCACTTTTAAAGCCTTTCACTCTGTAGGTGAAGGTGGATCACCTGTTTGTGTGTCAGTGCACACAAACTTCATATATGCAAGTGTTACATATCTTGCTTTAGGATGGCCTAACTGAAACGCTGTATTCCCATGAGGTGCAAAATACATTAAGATGTGCATAGCATATTTTTTTAAAATCACACAAAAAATGGTACAATATTAAAAAACACCAACCTGTGCAGAAACTATAAGAGTTCACTCTGTGTCCAGCCACTGTAGGACAGTCTGGGCCATAGACATTGGTACAAGTCCACACAGGCCCACTTAGGAACAACGGTTTAAAACCAGAGCCTGAATCAATAGGTTGTAACAAAATGTGTCCACCAAAGTACATGTAACCATAATCCTGTCAAATGAACCAAATTCAGAAAATGGAGATGGAATAAGTAAATGGGATGGGATTACCTTATTACACTGGGATTACTGAGTTTACAACTTTGGTAAAGAAGCTGTTTTTGAGTCTATTTTGTTTTCTCATAAGCTCTATTACAGTATAATTCAAAACACAGATACAAATTAATGTGTTTCTTCCTCTTATGTCCTATATCTAAGGTAATAGTCCCTTTTCAAAGTTTGACTTTCCAAGTCCATAATGTGAATTAAAACATACGGTTGGATGTTATCGGAAGACCTTTCTGCCATTTAAAACTGAATTTAATTTGACTTAAAAATAACACTTGTGAAAAATGCAGAGTAACTGACTGAGAGTGACGTAATACATCCAGTTAATAATGGCTGTTTCTCTGGATTGAATGTAGACTGGGGTTGCAAAGGTTTTACTGGACTTTAGGAGGCTATCATGCAGCTTGTGTTGATTATAAATGCACCATCTACTATACTCATTCTGACATTGAAAAGGTGTCAGTAGCAGTTTACATGTTAAAAGAAACACTAAAGTCTGAGCTTTTTTTTTTTATAGAAGTATGGGGCTTTGTAAGCTCTAATATTGGGAGATTAACTTCTTGGAGGATTGGTTAATGTTAATTCACTTCTGACTAATCTTTCTCTCTGTGGTGTGAAGGATTTATAATTTTATGTTGTTGTAACCATTTAAAACTGAAGAGGAATATTCAATTGTTTCTTTAAGTTCAATGCGGATGTCTTTCTGACTTGGTGTTCAGAGCCAATGACAAAACTCCTGTTATAACAAATGCAGTCTCACTGAAAATGATTAGACTTAATATAAGGTGTTAAAATCCATTTAAAGCAGCTTCAAGCTAACAAACTTGTCACTCCCCTAGGAGGCTACATACAGTGTTACCATAATAATAATGAATATGTTGTTTTGAAAGTATAAAATGAGTGCAAAGAAAAATGGCTAAAATGTTTAACATGACTGAATATCAACCAAACATAACAGCGTGTGCCTGAAAAACCTACAGATTAATACTGGGAACTATAAGGACATTTAAAAAGACCAAAACATCACATTGAAAATATCATATTTTTGTGTTTAAAAATGATCATTTCAGGCGTAGGATAATATGATTTGTATTGCTTTTGGTCAATTGTATATTTATCCTTCTTTTTTGGTTAAGGAATTAAGAATGCATTCTTAAAAAATCTGTTCAGTTGTGCTGTTAAATATAGTGAACTATCCACTATCCACCAATGCTTGCTGTCTGTCCATTCTATCAGCTTGTGCTCTTATATCTAAAAACATTTAAGTCCGGGATGCATTTTTGGAAAATACACAATCTGTAAACTCACATGCATGAATGCGTAAAACAAAAAAACCCCTCACAAAATAAAACCACATTTGGGATCTACAACTCGACTCTGCAGATTATTTAACCTTCTGTGTCCTTGCTGCTTGGGCTTGCTTCATGTCATGCATTAGTCATTTACAGTAGCTTGTGAATTAACATTACAGCCAGCAATAACTTCATTTGAGCAAGAACATTTCCATAGAGCCGTTTGGGAGATGAAATTGACAGCTTCAAATAGAGCCGGAGTTCCCATCACTAGTTTGAAAGGGCTAACGAGAAAATGTGTTGATAAACCTTTTTTGAGACCTTTACAGGCGGAAAATAATTTGCCACCTGCAGACTCCACACGGCAGGGAGGTCTCATAAAGTACATCTATGAAAGTATTGAGCCATGTTAGACTGGGACCTTAGGAGATGAAAGTGAAGGCATAATGTTTGAGAAGTAAAAAGGACGTTGGTTTTTTCATTTATAGTTTTTAGAATGCTTTGAAAAGCTTTAGATTAAAACAGCCTCACCTCAGGCAGAAATGACCCCCCCCTCTTTGTACAGTGCGATGTCCAAGAATATTTCTATGCATGCCTGCTTAAAGCTGTCCAGACCATACAATGACAAATGAAAAGTGTGATGCAAATTTAGAGAAAAGAGGGCTTGGGGGTATAATAAATTAAAAAAATACATATATATTTGTTGCTGAGGAAGCCTCTGAAATTCTAGCTTGTAATAGTACATTAACATAAAGGATTTTTAGAGTTGATTTTATTTAATTTTGGCGGTTTTAAAGCATCAAATTACTGCTCCTTTTAGGTTCGTCTTCACTCAGAGCTCCTTGAACAGAGTCCCAGTTTCTGAACGAACAATTACAGGCTGATTTCACAAATGAGGTGCTAATTGCATGGCAACTGTATATGCTGATTGCTCCACACTTCAATGTGCACAAACTTGGCTTTAAAGCTGCAGTGATGTAACCTCTGAAGGTTAGAGTTGGGAGGGGGATACTGGCAGGATTAAGACAACAGGTTTGGAACTGCACAAGCTTTCAGATCTGAAGCCAGACTAGATGAGAGACAGTCCAGATCTGTCATAACATTTACTTTCAGAATAGAGGAGGACAAAGATTCAAGCAAAAAAAATCTAATCAGGACCTGTTGTATGGAGAGCTCCTTGCTGGCAGCTTCATACATCTCACAGATTGACCTAGAGTAAATATCCAGTTTGAGAGATGAGTTCCTCTCCAGGGTAAGGTGCTGCTGTTGTCAAATTTGCACTCTAGTCAGAAACTCAGAAAAAAAAAAAAATTGACTATAAGTCAACAAAAAGGATATGTTATATATGCCCAATAATGTTTTCCTGGTGTTGTTTCAATGCTAAAGAAATTCTCTTTCATTGAACTTTTGACTCCTCATAACAATATAATGCATCTAACCTATTATCTATTTTAGGAAAAATATGCGCTTACACAGAAATATATGAATATTACTGCATGATAAATGCTAAATGTTTTACTCTTCCCATATTAATATGGCTCTATGAGATGATGCTCAATTATTTCCTGCTGTTCTCTGCTTATGATTTGAACATTATTCATGTTTGAGATCCTGCAAACTGGATCTAATTTTCACACCTTCCACAAACTATTTTATTATTATTCAAAATGTGTAATTTTCAGCACCATGTAATGGTCAGACTGCAGCGATAGTACTCCACTGCCCAGACCCCTTCCCCTTCAACAACAATACAGTTCCAACCCTTATTTTACGCGAGCGCGCGTTTTTTAGGTCACCGCGCGTTCTGGCTAGAAACGCACTGTGACGTAAAAAATGCGTGCTCGCGTAAAATACGGGTTGGAACTGCGCGTTATTGTACGGACGATTATTGGCCCAATCGGGTTGCCATATCCCAAAGGGGGGTGCGCGCGCCCCCCGCGCCTCCGCCTGAATCCGTGCCTGATAATGGAAAACAGAGAAAATAATGTTGACCAAAGATGATCAGAGAATGTCATGATCATGACTCTGTGAGCTGGTCTAATTGCTCATTTCATTCCCCTGCCTAACTCTGCCTGGTTTCCAATTACCACTCATCTAATCCACCTGCTGCTGCTTCTTCTCAGTCCCAGCTATCGGGGAGAGATAATTGAGGTTGAGGTTTAGACAATTGCTCATGGTCTAGTTCCTGTCCTTGTTCTCGGGGGCAAGTGGTGAGAGAGGTTTTTAGCATTTTCTAGTGTTCCTGATTTCCTGATCTGCCTCTTATCCACTGAGTTGCCTGTTCCTGTCTTGGCTCAGTGGTTCAGTTTTTAGTGTACCGTAATGTTCCTGATATCCTGCCCTGTTCTGCCTTTCTACCACTGAGCATTCCTGTTCCCATCTGAATGTTCTGCCTGAGCTCCATGTGGTCTCCTGGAACCCTGAGCCAGCCTGTTCCTATTCTGATTGATTCCCCTGACCAGGCTTTGGACACCTGGGCTTCTGCGCATTCCTGTTCTGATCTGTTTCCCTGACCTGGCTTGGACTCCTGCTTGTTTTTTGGGGCTGCAGAATCTGGGGCACTCTGGGCGGTGCCCACCGCATCTCGTTGGCAGTCCACCGGCTGGATCTTACCTCACTCAATGGACATGGACTGAACTAATCATCCTCTGTCAGATTAGCATTTTCACTTACCTGTGTTTTTCTCCTCCTAGTTTCCAGGGATGGGCGGTGCCCAGCTGCTGCAGATCCACAGCCTGCTTCTGTGATCTTATGGTTTAATAGACGCCTCCGAATTATCCCAATGTCTGTCTGGCCTGAATACTGGATCCTTCTTTCCTGCCTTATGATAGAGAATGCTCTTAAGAAGTTTGTAGGTGACTTTATTTATCCCCAGAAGGACTGTTTCATATTGTACCTCCATCTCAGACACGGACCAGCTAATGCCTTGAGCCGGCTGGCTCCACTGATCCTCAGAGGCCCTCTTTCAGTTGACTTCTAGACGCTAGCCCTGGTCTGCCATAGTCTCTTCCTGCTCTGTCTACCTGGTGGTTGTCACGTAATGTCCCGCCGTCCTCCTCATGGTAGGCTGCAGCCACTCTACAAGCTTTCAGATCTCTCAACCCCGGCGAACTTTGATCCTCTGCAGTTAGCCTGTGCCAGCTGTAGTCAGGCCATCAGCACTCTGTTTCAGGCCTTTCCGAGCTAATGCTGTGCTTCTCTGCTCTCTTCCTTAGTGGCACACTGCCTCATCTACCACTGTTATTCCTTAGCTTCAGAGGGGGACAAAGCTGGCCCCCTCATTGCAATTATGGAACTCTCTGAGCCGCCGTTCTCACACTGACTCCCTGCTGCTCCTGTCGGAACTCACGTATGATTTTGTGAGTTTACCAGAAGATTATGATAAATAACTTGAACTGGAAGTTAGAGTTAATAGGTCATTTAAATCAAGGGTAAAACTAATTATTATCAGTTGAATGATTATAACTGTAATTTGCCTACTGACCAGGGTTTTAGCCTCTTATAAAAGGTTGGATTCCTGAATCTGGCTGTTAAAGATTCTGTTGTCTTTCACCAATTTAGTAATTTTGGCTATGGCTCTTAGCAATGTTATTAATTACCTACCAACTAAATGTGTCTCTGTTCATTTCAATGCTGCTAAATGAAGAGTGAATCCAGCCTGTTTAATAAATCGTTCACTGTGTAAAATAAATACAAAACACAAGTTAAAAGTTAAAATATAATGGTACCTTTATTAGCTACAATCACACAGTATTATATCTAATAACTAAGCAGACACTACTGAAAATAAGTAATAATAAGGAAATAAAAGGGGAAGAGTGGTTTAAAAGTCAATTAAAAGTCTGAAGGATGTTCAAAATTTAAGGCCTAATGCATTTGAAAGTGTTGTTTAAAAATAGCATCAGATAAAATGTGAATAATCCCTGATGCAGAGATTGTTACTGCAGTCAAAACAGTGAAGCTTCATTCATTTTTATAGTGGAGAATGAATAATGGCTCAGGAATGCATTAAACTACTATTAGGGAGTTCAGGGGTTCAGGTCTGGACGGATCCAACTGAAACATAGACAGGGTTAGCTAACAATGTAGCCTCCAGCATGAGGTAGCTGGAGCTACAATGCTAGTTCACTGTAGCAGTTAGATTCAACAACATGTGACTCTTTCAGTCTGCAGAGAGCAGAAATCTCTGTTTTTCTAGATTTGTGCCTTTAAGAAACACTAGTCTCAGAGGTCTGTAGACAGCGCCTTTGACTCCATGCCTGATGTTTGTGCTCTGAGATGCATGGTCAGCCAAGGGATCATGGCTCTAGGCAAGATTAAACTTGTTATCATTAGGGAAGGGAAGAAAT
>NW_015150879.1:583258-617161 GCF_000732505.1 Cyprinodon variegatus | reverse complement strand
GGAGTCCAGAGATCTAGAGGGAGGGAGTTCCAGAGGTGGGGAGCAGAGCGACTAAATGCCCGGTTCCCCATTGTGACCAGACGGGCCGAGGGAACGGAGAGCTGGAAGGTGTGGGAGGATCTTAGGGAGCGGGTGGGGGTTTTAACGTGAAGGAGATCTGAGATGTAAGATGGAGCCAAGCTGTGGAGGGCCTTGAATGTAGATAAGACAAATTTAAGAAAGTACAGACAAATTTAGTAAATTGCATTAAAACAAGTCAATTTAACAAATGTCTTTCCACTGCATGCAACTTGTAAACACTGAGATCATTATTTGTCGCTTTAACAGTTTGGCACAGCTGATTATAGTTTGATATTTAAAAACATTAAAACATGCAAACTGTTTCAAGTCCAGTTCTTACATTTATATTCGTACAACTTTATATGTATAACAAAAGACAAAAGAATACAACACAGATAAGCAGCTAATGAACCAACCGACAGTCAGTGTTTTTTTGTTGTTGATTTAAAAAAAAAATAAAAAACCTTAAGAAAAAAAGAAATACTGTATACATTTCAGTGTTATGAATGTCTCCTTTGTTTGTTCCCTTTGTTTCTACCAGGCTTCATCACCAGTGGGTAGAGCTGTAGTTCTATTTTGGACCCTCGCATAATTTCAAAGGCAATTTCTGTATAGTGGAATACAAAGTGAAAATTGAAATCACCAATGTGCCTTGCAAAGATGTACATAATCAAAAGACATGAAATGAAAAAAAAAACTGTGTTAGATTGTGTATCAACAGCAAACCTTTGTTCCTCTTTGCAAAAACATCTGCCTTTGCAATTTTATGTCTGGCACCTACAGTTTGAGGTACGTCATTTTAATTTCAAAGCAGTCTATCAAGGGAAATACAGGGAGTTGTGGTATGGAAAGAAAGAAATTTTTCGATAAAGGAAAGCATTTCTTTTAAGGTATAATTATAATATAATTATTATTCTTTTAATTACTTATAATTATAATGTAATATTTTCTCCAGAATTAGGTTCTGCCAAAAAAAAACAAAAAAATAAATAAATAGGAGCCCAACCATTAGGGACAAAATTGGTTGTTGAGGTTCAAATTATAAGACATATGTAAATACATATGTCTTATAATTTATTTCTTTTTTTATTGACTTTATATTGTCCTTTATCAGACAAAACATCTACTAGGATTTTTTTTTTCTCCTCAATTTCTTTTTTGCATTCACAATACCTATAGCTAGAGACCAGTTAAGAAATTGGGGGAGTGTAATTAAGTACAAGTACTTAAATGCTGTACTTGACTACATTTTTTTTTATGTATCTGCACTTTAAGTAGATTTCATAACACATTGCACATTACTTTCACATCACATTGTATTTTTCATTTATTTGTTTAGTTTTGTTTGAGAGTCTAAAAGTAATCAAATGCTACATGGGGACTGGTCTACTGAATAACTGCAAAGCAAGCAGGTAACATTGAACCTGCCTCCCCCAAGAAGAACGAGGTGATGATTACTGAGCGTCATTCCAGGGCAACACATCTAAAATGGATTCCAACACATAAAGTCCCACAAGAGAATTATACACTTTTAGCCTTATTTAAAAGAATTGTTCACTTTAACTGGCTCAAAAAACAACTCCTGGAGATTCAGGTGCCACGTTTGTCTCCCCCGAAAGCATGTGCTTCTAGCTTTCAAAAACTCACCCTCAAATCTAAAAGCAACATGTTAAGGTAAGTTGTTAAATGCTACATTTTTTACATCTGAAAGACAAAAGTAAATGCTCATCTAGTTTTTATAAATGTGCCATTAGCCAAAAGTAAACACGATTAATATGCAGAATGGTCGGGTTTTTCTTCTGTGTTTTCCTTCGATGCAACTAGTAAGGCTTAAAATCATAGTGATAGTAACACATAGCTTGTAAAATATTAAAATATGTTCTGACAGGTTTCCCTTAGATAGAAATGTGACCACATTACAAGCATGTGACTTTAACCAAACTAAAACCAGTAGTTTCGGTTTATTTTTCTCAGGGTTCACAAAAAAACGTTCTTTCTTCAGAGGCATGGCACTGGAGAGTTGCAGATGACAGTTCTAGGCTGATCCATTATCACTTTGCCTCAGGCTTAATCACTATCTCCCTTCAGTGGCATGCAATACTGTGTGTATTATTGCAATCTGATTTAACCTCTCAATTTGATTGCATCAAGACCAGCATTTGCTTTTCTACTGTGTTCGTCACTCTAAATCCATGGGGAGTCATTGGTTCACCAAACCTAGATGTAAGAAACTAAAATTAAAGTGAAATTATTGGTGATGAATTGAGCTTTTGAGCTCATTTTCCTCAGGGCATTCAGTAGATAGCAGCAGCAGAGGCGAAACTGTTTTCCCATGATGTGGCATGTCAATTCTGACAGGTCTCACAGATAAAGAAAGCAGGCATAAAGCTCCAAATCAAATTGGTCACACTGCCTTGCGAGACACTTTTTGAACAACATATGCAGGCTCACAACCAAGGTGAGGCTTCTGTTATGTGTTTAGGTGGCGAGCAATCTCTCTGTGCTCTAAATTTGAAATAAAACTGTTACACACCCACAGATATAGAAGAAAGGGATTTGTGTGGGCTGAGGTACAACTACACTCGATCGCCACTGTGGGAGAAGCTTTAGCTTAGCCCTTCTTTAAAGTGAGATTTACTAAAAGGAAATGCTCGGGTTGGTTTATTCAAAAGGAGGAAAGACAAAAGGTACTTCACACTCTCCTCCCTAGGGCACATGTACTCCAAAGCTCCTCTTCTCTGCTTTACTCGTTATTCAAAGTGCATGTTACCCCCCTAGAGTGTATTGCGTTCTCTCATGCTCTGTCTTTTACCTTTTTGCTACATTCCCTCGCTACCCATATTTTCCCACTTAATTTTGCCTGTCGTCTCAAGCACCACAGTCTCTTGTGCTCTGCTTCTGCATTTCCCTTCCCTGCTTTCTCTCATTCTCACCTTTAACTTTACCTTTTTTTAACCTTCTGTTTCTTTTTTTCTTTCTGAATCGGATTGTCTTTAGACCCAAGTTATTATGAACACCACAAGCATTTAGTATTAAAACAAGTTGAGCCTCTGTGATGGATCCTTAACTCTAAGCCCCATATACAGTCAAGACATTCTATTTCTTTAATGCTGGCTGAAACAATTGAAGGTAAACTTGCACCCACCTATGGCAGGCAACGTTTTAGAATTCCAACTACTCTAACAGGTTTAAATTACTTACAGGTGAACTTCATCAATTGATCAGGTGTTTTTCAAAAAACATTTGCTGCACATTACTTATTTGAGGGCTTCAAGAATAAAGGTGGTGGCACAAATTTTCTGATATTCTTTTCTGCATAAGGAATTCTAATTTTGTTTTCCTGGTTCCGAATACCAAAGTATTTTATTGTTTAATCTATCATAAAAAAATGCAAAGAAGTTTATATTTGTAGCAAACAGGAAATGATAGGTACAATGAAAATCAGTAGATGATAGCAAACTTTTAAATGAAATTGCTAAACTTTATTTTAATTGTATTTGTAAAATACAATATTTGTTTTGTTTTTGTTAGATGAAGAGAAGAATTTTAACTAATCTTAGTTTATTTCATTAGTTTTTTACCTTTATTTTCACTACACTTTATTTTGCTAAATAAATTATTTCCAGAGCTCCCACTTCAAGGTGTCAAACTCTTAGGTTTCCTCTTGGGACACCTCTTTAGAATACCCTTAGGACAGCGTTTATTCCCAATTGAAAGCTGTTGTTGTAAATATGTAAGAGTTGAGAAATATCTAGGATTTCAAAGAGGAGTAAAAAAGGTACAATATATCCATGGGGAGAAAGTGTGTCTAATGAGGCAGACCTAAACATCATCAAATGTTGGTCAGTTCAAGAGATGAGCATGAAATTTCCCATTAAATAATGTGAATCTCACATTGAGAAGCCCTTCTGAGGCAAATTGTCTGTAGTCTGGATGACTAACTCAATTAGTCCTCTCTCCTCCAGAAATGTTTTTCCAAGTTAAGGACTATTTTGAGGTGGTTTGTATTTCAAAATGCATTTTTTTTTTCGTTCAGATTTGTCTGAATCTGTTTTTTGGTGTCAGCAATATGATTAACACAGACCCCAGATCTTTGGCCTTCTCCCACCAAAAACACAATCAAAACAAACAAATCATTCACTTCCTGTTTTGAAGTAACACACATTCACCGGTTGCAAACTTAAAATTGTCAATAATATTTAAAAACCCAGATTTTCCCCCCTTTCTGTGCTCGCCCCACTAAAGCTTCACTCCTGTCATTTTTTCCCCCCGTTCTCTTATCCTTTTCTTGCGACAGAAAAACAAGTTCATTGTGATTCAGAATGCAGTTCTACGGCTCAATGGGTTCTGTTTGAAATGAGATTTGGGAAAGAGAGTATGAGGGAGAAAGACAGAGTACCTCCAGCCGCCTTGGGTCTTGATGAATAAAAGATGGAGGGACCGGCGTCTTTTTAAACAAGAACAGAGTTAGTTTAGTTCAGTTATTTATTTATTTCTTTTTTTCCAGAACACTTCATGTGACATTTCCTTTGTTTGGTAGCTTTTATCACTTCCATCTTTTTTTTTTTTTCCAATAGTGCAGGCATGCTTCCAACACCCCTTCTCCTATCCAACAATAAAGATATATTGTTTGGAAATAAAAATGCAGGCATTAAAATATTACGTTAACTAAATATGTTTGTATTTCTACCTCAAATATATTGACTTCAAACCCCATGTCAACATTGATTGAACACGTAGAGTAAATACAGGACAGGACTTATTTACAAATGCTCAAAAGTTAAAGGAAGCATACGTCTAAGATTATTTCATAAGAAGCCTGTGCTTGATCCCTTTTAATTTCAGGATCATTATTAGACACCTTACATGACTAATTATGACAGATATCACAGATTTAAGATGGAGGACCTGAAATAAGTAAAAATAAATACAGAAAAAAATGTATGCTCAATAAAGTATTTTTAAAAGTGAGTGCCACAGTAATTTAACTTGAGTAGATTTTTGACTGAGAAACTTTTACTTGTAGTTGAGTAACAACTGACCATGCGTATCAATGCTTTTACTCAAGTATTATACTTGAGTCCACCACTACTTTTAGAAAATCCAACACATATTCATTTAGAGAAAATAACTCAAATGATTTCTAAGCATAACTTAAAAGTTGTTTTGTAAATGGATTTAGGCATTGTTAAGAGTAACTTGACTTATTTGAAACAAAATAAGTTACAACCCTTTAAATAATTTTTTTAATAGAACTTCCTTACATAAAAATGTAGATTTAATTGACTCCAATTTTTTAGGGTAATCAGTTCCCACATAAATTTGATTTCACTTACCATACTCAGAATTGCAGTGCAGTTCAAACAGTGAAAAGAGCTTTAAAATAATTCAAAAGCCACATATTTACTTACCACAACATACAAAAGACTGGCAGCCTTTTATTCATTGTCCAAGTACAAGTAAACTTGTTTCAATACTGAGAAAAAAAGTTATTTAAATGACAAAACCATAAACCACTTTTCCTTGCTGTTGTTTCCATGGTGCCAACATAATTGATTTATTAAGACGCCACTCTAATTTTATGTATTTCTTGGAGAGCAGGTTGTTCTCCAGACTCCTTAATGATAATGGCTTCATCTTAGAAATTCTTAATTATCTTTTATTTCTTCCCTTTTCTTTTTTAAATTCAATGCATCAGTAATTTCAGGACAAATTAGTTGTAATGTCTTAAAAGGCAGGCTTCAATTTCTTCCTTAAAAAGTAACTTCAATGGGCTGATTTTGATATTTCTTACAGCATACTGCTAAATAGCTTTCAGGTGTAATCATGACTGCACTTAGGCCAAATCTAAGTTCTTTTTCTATTGTTGCATACAAAATGTTACTTTTTTATTATATAAATGCTCCTGAGACAGACAAGTAACCTGGTCTTACATTACATTATCTAAAATACAAGGTTATATATATGAAATTTATTTCTACATGAAACAAATGAGAAAAGTGACACAGCTCTGTGCCAATACCGTCTTTTGATTTTCTGTCTTTATTTCTTCTAAATATTGCCTTCCTTCCGTCCTGTCAAATGGCATCTGTGACATCCCTGGGGCCTCCTAAGTGAGGCTCATGACAGCCTGTGTTTGCCTTTCCTCCTCAAGCTAGCTCTCCAGTAAACACAAAATCGCATGAATAGACAAGCACACCAAGCAAAGTGCCTTAATCCTCAAGCCTCACCCCCACCCTACTCAGAACCCTGTAAGTCTTTTGCCCCAGGTATTGCCTAAGGGGCTGAGCAAAATTACGGGCAGGCAAGAGGTAGCTGCATCAAAGAGTGGTTGTGGTCAACATATGTGTATTAATGTGTCTTTACAAGAAATGTGTGTCATTTACTGTGCACACCTGCTTGCTCTCAATACCTGATTGTTTTTTGTTATTTCAGGGCCTGGTCCTTGTACAAAAAACAATGTACTGAATAAATCTTATTAACTCTATAGCTGTGGCAACCATGCTGGAATTACATCTCTCAACGGCAAACCCTACTTGACAACTGATAAAAAGGACTATGGTACATGCTTTTTAAATAGACAAAAAAATATGAAACTAGCATCATAGTGAAGCTCAGGGACTGCAGCAATTAGGTTAAGCTGTACTTTGTGGAGAAGTTTAATGTAGGAAAAAATTTTCAAACAATATACTGGACTTTGAACATCTTATCAGGCAATGTAATGAGTATGCCACAACTGCAAAAACACCAACAAAGTGTTAAGCAAGTAAGGAGAACATTTATCAGATAGGCCAATACCTGGAGGAGCAGGAAATATGTACAGCTTGGTAGGAACAGTACAGCTACTTGTGCAAAGAAAGAAAGAATAACCTGCCTCAAGCCATATGGGAAAATAATGAATTGAACTTGAAGGTTGAAACTTCTCTATTAAGACCTTCAAATAGAGCTAATCCCAGATAACAACTGAACGGCCTTTTTTTGGGGGGGGGGGGGGGGGCACCCAGTAATTACTTACTGGGTGCCTGTAAGTAATGTATTTTTCTGATTCAGGTATTTTATAAATTAATTTTTATCACATTTCATTTTAACTTTAAACATGACCTAGTTGGTGAGTTAAACAATTTTTAATAAAATGAAATTAGACTTCAATAGAATATTTGTTATTTTTGTACACGTGAGCCACGTTGGAGAAAACCTGCACTCTCGCTGCAATTCCTATAAATTTACTTATATTTACAGATATTTAATTATTTGCAGTGTTTTCATCCAAGTATTTGCACAGAGTATTGAGTATTGCACAGAGTTTGAGAGTGTGGTTTTGGTAGCTCTTTACATTCCACCTTCTGTTGTTTCCTTCACTGTGTGTGATTCCTCAATTCTGCTGTTGCTAAGTCACAAACACAACATTCAAATGCCTTTTTGGCAATAACAGGTGATTTTATTTTAATCATGCCTAAGTTTCTGCCAAACTTCCAATGTTACAACCGTTTGTCAGTTGATGCAGCAGAGGTACTAAAACTCTGGACTTATTTAATGCAACGAAAGGAATCTTCTAAAGTAAGACCTCCTACTGGGAAATTGGATCGCAATAAAGATGGTGGCTGAAGACATCCTGCAAGCTACTTTAGTAAACCCATAGACTAGGGTGAACTGTCAGCCACATAGAGAGGACATCAATGTAATGATGAGTGTGTGACTGACTACATAAACTTCTGTATAGATATCAAGATCCCTACCAAAACAGTGAAATGCTTCCCCAGTAATATGCCCTAGAACAGTGATTTTAATGAGGGGCTTAACGAGAATAAAATAGCCTTTGGGAAGGGAGACAGGGAATTACTGAGGACTATACAGAAAGAATTCAGAGATGTGTGATCAAGAATCAAGAATATCACAGGCTTCAACCAGAATCAGGATATATCAGGACATATTTTATAAAATGAACAATGCATTGCAATAAATTAACTAATATATAAGAAATAACTGCTTTTATATATTTAGAATATATATATATATATATATTAAATACAAATGAGCATATTTCCTGAGCGAATCTTGTCATTTTACTTTATACACTATGCAATGTATTCAGTATTATACTCATATAGCTTTTTATTATATATTTCTTCATATATTTCATAAATAGGAAAATTTCCTTAATAATGTTTTGTATATTGCAATACATGGTCTATTTTCAGTATTCCGTAAAAGTTCAAAAAAAAGTTCAAAAAAATCTATTTTCAGTAGTTTCATTTTGCCTTTCATTTTGCACTTTAACAACAAAAAATTTCTAGGGAATATGACAAGAAAACATCTTAAAAAAAATATCAACTACAACACAAGGGAGAAATCAAGTATGAAGCAGCTTAGCCATTACTGTTCTCAACTAAAAACAGATGGCCAAACAGATTTTAAAGGAGCAATTAGCAATATTTCTCCACTAGTTGGGCTGGCCATACACTGTGCAATATTTTCAATCGTTGTACTAAGCAACAGCTCAAACTGTAGGATGGAATTGCAGGGTTTAAAAGTTCATGATGTATGAACTTATACTGTACGGCCAGTGGCCAGACGATAGTGGTTAGAGCAGTGCGCTTGTGATCTGAGAAGGTTGCAAGTACCCAGTTTGATTCACTCTGGGTCCCTGAGCAAGACCCATAACCCCGCAATGCTCCCTGGGTGCCGCACACTGGCAGCCCACTGCTCCCCAAGGGGATGGGTTAAATACAAAGATAAATTTCTCAAATGTGAGATCAATAAAGTTAAATTATGTACTATTATGTATTATATATATATATATATATATTTATTATTATTATTATAAGTGTTCACACTGTACATCCAATGATGTCAGACTTAGAACTGAGAGCTGGAGGTGGTCGGACTCATCAATCTGGAACAAAGAAGAAGAACTCCCTTGTTTGCAAATGCGCAGTGCACAGGTTTCTAGTAAATCGGCTCATAGACACTCATAACTTTGCTTCAACAGCAGAATTTGCTCATGAACACCTGAATTTCAAACTTGTTTGATTTTTTCCCAGACCTTGTAATTCCTGATCGGGAGGTGGTCGTGAGAGGCTAATAGCCCCTTGTTTTGTATACTGTACGACACACGATGCACAATAAGGCTGAAACTTGGCCATCAAAAAAATTCTTGTACGATTGGAACATGGTGTATGCCCAGCCTAAACCAACCAATGCCTCCCCCTACCTTCACTTATGTCTTACCCGATGTGCTTATTTGCAAAGGATAAACGCATACAAAAATAAATAGAGGGACAAAATTGTTGGTACTTGTTGTTTTATGAATGAAAAGTCCATAATAGCCACAGGGACCGAAGCTGCATCTTTGCATCACCTGTCAAATCAGTTGATGGATTAATTTACTTTTGTTTGAAAAGTTGCTAAAAGATAAAGTCAAAGTAGGATTGATCTGTTACTGAGGAAAGAATATCTGAAATATGGCATCATTTATGTTTAGATTATGTGCCTTCACCCTTTGGCCTTAGATTGTAATGTACTTTCTTTCTGCTTTATTTAATGTAAACAATATGAAAATAAGAGCCCGATAGGTTTTTAAAGTACTTACTCTTTATACAACAGCATGTTCTAAGCATTTCCTTTTTACACTACAAATTTGTACTCAGATTATCAGTTTTTGTCACGTATTGTGATTTGAAAATGTAAGTTTATGTCCTCAACAGAGCTTTTTCAAAAAACAGTATACTATTTTCAACATAAATATCTATAAGGCAAATATCTCTAAACAGGTGGGGGGACTTTATAACAGTCACCTCCCTTTCATCTTTAAAAGGGTCTTAAAATGATTTATTAGCTGTTGGCGCTTGTTATTCTGCAGTGATCTGAACCTCGCTTTGCAGAAAAAGAAGAAAGTAATACCAGCAGGCATCACAAGTCTTTGAAAAAAATAAATCTAATTCTCAATGACTAGACTGTTAGATATAACAAAATATACCCAGACACTAAAATATGTCTAACAACATGTTTTACTTCCAAAGTTATTCACCTTACACTGAGTATAAAACTAATTTATTGAGTGAGTGTAAGAAAATGAGTCTCATCACAGAGGGACTCACTTCAGCAATCATCAAAAAGAACCATTTATCCGTTTTGAAATTATGACCAAGCTTAATACTTCACACTTTTACATTTTATCAGGTTAACCTAGAGCTTCAGGGCTAATAACTAATAATAATTCACACAGCAAACAGCTGGTAATTAGAAGTTGAATAATTTCAATTAAACCTCTCATTAGCTTACACCTAGACTATATGTAAACATTATGTCTACGTATAAGGTGTATGAGCTCAAAGCTACTTCCATCCACAATGTTATCCTTTTGCATGTACAACACATTGTGATGCACAGACTTTAAAAAGAAAAGTATAAAAAGGTTTTTTATTTAATCAGTTTATAATAGTTTAGACCCCTACTCTCCCTTAAATACCATATAACCCATTGAATATGGATCGTTTAATAGCTTGCAAAACCTTTTTTGGCACTAGACAAAAAGTAGCGAAGGAAAACTTTAGTAATTAGATTTTGTAAGAGATGTGGTAAGAAGCACATGGTATCTATATCAAGCTGTATTGTTGCAGACAATAAGATACTGTAGCTTTGCATTTTTTGTGACTCCTACATCCTAAATTAGATCTCTTATTGATAGAATACTAAGCAAAGAAGAAACTTAGCTTTTAATAATATAAGAGTCTAAAACCAGGATTGGATTTTAAGAAAGTAGGAATAATATGTTCATCTCTATTTACTGAGCCTCTCTTAGCATCACCTCTGGAGTGATATAGACCTTAACTACAGTATACTCAACAGTGTTTATTTTACCTTAATTTTATTCCACTGTAAGAGAGATATAGGTTATGAGGTTACTGATATTTCTGCTCCTTCAGAAACATTGCTGATGGACAGCTTGGTGCATGTAAAGACCCAGTTGCAGTTCTTTTTGTTGAAATGTTTGAACACATCTGATAACTTGTTCATTTTTTTCTTTGGCAGTTCCCCTTTCCTCTGGAGAAACATACAAAAGCCTATATCTGGTAAGCTTTTGTTTCTTTCAACCGAAATAGGATTTTGCCGATATCAGATTTTGGCTGATATCTGATATATTTTGTCCAAAATATATATATATATAAAAAAAAAAAAACAAACAAAAAAAACAAAAACAAATACAGAGGATATGCACTGTCCAACTATAGTCCATCTCACATTCTCCTAATAGCCAACAGCAGACTTTTAGCTAGCCAGCCATACAGCTGTACATCATGTGGCTTTTACTAAAAAAGGACACATTTTATGGGCTGTTTTTCCCCTGGAAAATTTCCTCAAATATTCAAATTAAGGGTACAGTCTTCACTGGGCCGCCATCTTGAGTTCTCCTTCAAGTCTTGCGTAATCTTGGGCAAAACTCAGAGTTGCATCCTATTGTTTATGCAGTATGTCAGCGTGATGGGGTCAGCAAAGGGGGGCACTGTTATTGGTGGAATATCTAATATCCCTACAGACATTTAATTGTGCACTTTTTGCAAACAGGTAAGCTTGAAACTTTGAAAAGTTTACAAAAACGTATCCAATGCCTGAGAACTATGGGATTAATTTGGAGGTTTTTCTACTCAATGGGACAATACTGTCCGTTAATGATGGGTTCATGAGGCATCATGAAGTGTTTCTACACATTTGCAAATTGTACACCTGCTAGACATTAAAAACTCCTATAGCAACCCTCTTTAACTTAAACTGACACCAGTTTGATGACCTGATTTAAGCTATTGTTAGCTATAATGCATTATTTCATATATTTAGTTTGAATTGAAAATACGTTGGATATTTTTTGATGCAGTCTATAAATTTGAATATACAACAGGAATATATAAGTGAACGTTAATAAGGATGTTTGGGGACTAGAATTTATTTATTCATTTATTTTTCAACATAACTGATTAAGAGTTTGTGAATTGGGGAAAAAAAAATGAAGAGAGGAAAATAAGATAGAACCAAAGAGAGAACAAGCTCTAGCTTCTTCAAGAGCAATAAGGTAAGAAATGTCACTTGCATAAAATTTTGTGTTAAAGATTAAAAACATTAAATTAGTAATCAATGGTTGCGACCCGAAATTACTGGGAATCTCCAGCAATATTAATTTAAAATAAGGTATATCAATATAGAACTCTCATTTTCTTTCTTATTGTTCTTTACTAGATACTATTTTTTTGTGCGTTTGAAAGAATTTAATTCCAACTGACTGTTATAAATTCTAAGACCAGCAGGGATTATAACCCAAATTAGCCGCCCAATACCTATTGTTCCCTACCAGGAAGGGCAATTGTCATGTAATCCTATGAAGCTTGCCCCGCGCAAAGCCTGAAGATATGATGCACCAAGGTGTACACACTACAAAATATTTCTAGCTGAAAGCCTGGCCAGCTATATGATTCAAGTCAACGAAGCAGAAAATAGAATTATATAATTAAAATAAGCAACTTTAACTTGAGGAGTGTCATCCTAAGACTATAAATACAATACATTTTCTGTGCTTATTTAAATATTGCCTCCAATCCGAGGTGTTCTTTTCCTCACTGGTGCCGCAGCCCTGATCAACCTTAACACTGCAGATGCTGCCTCCAACACCTGTTACATCCTTCATCAATTGGTTCCACACCTGATTGTTCCCCTTTGCCTGTGAAATTAATATATATACATTTGTATATATATTCCAATTTCACTTAAATCAGCCAAATCAATTGTCCGGCCAATTAATCGGGCTCTAGTACAGTTATTATGACAAAATTTAAAGGCTGCCAGATGGTCAGTTGCATCATTAGGTCACAGATCTCTGCAGACTCTATTAATTCTGAAAATAATGAAAATTGAGGGTAGCATCATTTATAGTAGTTGAACCAGTGTTATGATCTGTTGTTCAGGACCGAAGTCCATTTATTGGTGGGATACTCACTTTAGATGGAAGGTTTTATCTTTTGTCCATTATGTTGAAATTGATCTTGAAATGGTGGTGCTTTATGATGCAGTCATTTCTATTAATGCACTTAAACATTTTTACAATATTTGGATCTCAAAACAATGAATTCAATCTTGCCATTTTAGAAATATTTTGAAACAACCTTAACAAGAGGTGCTTTTTTCTAATATTTTATCTCACCCATTCCAAAAAGGTTAAGCTTGAACCTCTTAGCAACTAACCAAATTTTTAACACATGAATCAGTGCAGTTTTTTATTTCCCAGAAGAAAAATGTAGGCGCATTAGAAGAACAATTATGCAGGATCATTGCCAGCACTTTCTATGACCTTCTATGTTCACATTCTTTTCACCTCCTCAGGTACAAATAAAAACTCAGTAAGAGTAAAAAAGGCAAACACAATGAAAATAAAAGCATTTAGGGGAATGCATAAAGTAAGCAAATATCTTCATTATTAAGAGACTGGAACATTTTTAAAGTAACATTTACAAAGCAGTCCACATTTGTTATATATATGTATATATATATATATATATATATATTACTACTAGACATACTCTACTCACATAAGTTAATTAAGTGACTTGCTTATGCAATTATGAAATTCCAGAATGACATCAAAATAATAAAATAAATTCCCAATTAAACATAATTAGTTTCAATCTGTGCATTGTAAAAAAGACTGTTACCAAATTTCCTGTTTCAAAACAAGGTGCAAGACATCACCTAACATTAATTAACTGCACATCACATTTGTGAGGCTATACATACAGTAGAACAATGTTGAAGCTTAGAAGACTCTACTTAGACTGTTACAGACTGTATTTATTAGTTCACAAGGGACAAATGAATATCCCTAAAAGGCTTAAAATTAGACCTATATTTGTAAATGAAATGTTGATTATCACTTCATTGTAAATAGCGTGTTCTGAAACCATAGAACTGTAAGTGTCACCGCCACAAATTCCAGGTTAAATTAAGGGAGGTTCTAGAATTTCACATTAGACCATTCGAAAAATAGCTACGGTAACTTAAACAACCCAGTTAGTAGGACAAGGAACCAGTGGGTTTCCCCTTCTGAAAGTAGATTCAGACAACAATTATGGCTAACATCAATGCTGGAAACATCAAAGATGATATTAGGTGTCAGCCAATGTACCTTATGAGCTTTGGAGGCAGAGGTTTTACAGGCTGTCTTGTCAATGCAGAACTGTCCTGCACCTTGTGAATAACAATGTGGCATGCCAATACTACCTGATTAACATTTTTTAATCCAGTAACTGTATTTAATCCAGTCTGTTTTCTTGTGCAAAACTTGATTTAATCTTTAACAATAGCAATAGCTAAGCTTTATAAAGATCACATAATCAGGAAACAGTTGCTTAAGGTTTAGTATCTCAGGTAGGGTCTGTCTGCTTCAGCTGCATTCCATAGAAAAGCTCTGGAATCAACTGTGTTGTCATTTAGCAGGTCATCACCAGCACTGCTGAAGATTAATGACATGAGGCTACCTTTAAAAATGGAATGAAATGGCAGACAATAAGCTTACTCATTCTCAGGATGATACATCCTTCTCCAGCTGTAATAGATGCTCAAAAAACGCACCAATTATTGAGAGACAGAATTGCCAGGGATTATCCAGGACTTGTACACTGTTATTAGCATTGTAAAAGTTATAATAAAGAATTTGAGATGATGAAATTCGTTCCATCCATATATGTTGTGCCAGTTAATAGGTCAGGGTTGCGTGGGGCTGGTGCCTATCTCCAGGGGTCTACGGGTGGAATGCGGGATACACCCCGGAAAGGTCTGAAACAATGCCCATTGCATTATTTTACTTATACACCATTTCACCATTTTGATGATGTAGTATCATTGATGCTTGAACTTTTTGCATTTTATAAAAACTTCACCCACAAAAATCAAATATCCTCAATTTATTTTTTAGGATCTGTGTAAACGTAATGATATAATATTTAGCAAGGCCAAAAATGCCTTTACCTTGGGAGCTACATAAAAAAGATAGAAGGAAGGACTTCTCTCACTAAAATGTTAACCATGCTTTTTATTGCACCGGTGCAAGACAATAGGCCCGTAGGCAATATTATCTGGGTGGGCCCCATATGAAGCACAGATCCATGTATCACAGATACATTTATGTTCTGCTTTAAAAGAAAATAAACTTAATTACATCTTTCATTGGTTAACCCTGTCTTTCTAAACTTTGCTACTGACTGAGTTCTTACTACGACTAAGTCTATGTGTCCTCTTTCTTCCTCGAGACTTGAAAACTTGCCAGAGCATGCTTGTGTAACCATATTTCCCTCCAAGATGAAGCCACTGAAAGAATTAGTAGGCTACTACCATTCCTTTTCTACTTTTCCTTCTTATTTAAAATACTCCCGAATCAGTACTGCATACATAATACAGGCGACTGTCCACCCTCAATACATGTTAATCCAGGAGTAATGAAATCTCCAGGTTAAGGAACTGATATCTTTCAGGTTTCTTAAGATAGACATTTTTAACTAATTTAAACAATTTTCTGAACCTGACATTATTCTTTGGAAATGTGGAATGTATGGAATTATGTATGTAATTAAATTAGAATGCTATTTTTTTTTTTCCCCTAAAGTCTCTTAAAACATCATTTTCTGAACTGGCACTACTTGCATGTTAGAAAAAGGTGAGAGTGGGATCTGAAGGTTGTCCCTGTTAACCCCCCACCAAGGTACCTAAAGGATTGCTTTATCATTAATTACAATAAGCAGATAGTTTGCTGACAATTTAGTCTCATCTATCACTTTAAGTACCCGTCAATCTAGTTCAGAATTCTATCATACACAAAGAGCCTTACTGCTGAGCAAATATTCAACCATCACAACTCATAGAAGTCATTATTTCTACTTTTACAAGAGCCAAGACTTTGTTTTGAAAAGGCTCCAAGTCCATTCAACCTTTCCCACCTGTTTTACACCCCCCATTATTGTCACTTATCAAAAAGTGATCTCTTTGAAATTATGGGAAGATCATCATAAACAGTAAATACTGTGCCACCAGTTTGAGAAACCCTTATCTCTGTAAGGGAGATATATACCTAACTGACAAATGGTAATAGAGACAAAAAGGAGATGCCTACCCTAAATGAATCATAGGAGAGGAGGCTGTAGAGTAAAGAATGGTGTTGAAAGGTACAGGGACAGAGAAAAGACTGAAGGACACAATTTAACCAAGACTGTAAGTAAACTTATGCTTGATAATTATTACACAGAATATGTGGTGCATGTGCTGTGCCCCCCTTAATTAATAAATTAATTAATTAATGATATCTAAAAAGATTTCATACTTAAGACTAACTTCAGTGGTACAGAACAGGGAACTTTGTTTCAGGAAGTGAGGCAACTGCAAATAGTGCCCAAACTCAGATTATTCCTTTTTTAATATCACCGAGACCCTGATCCATAGCATGGGCAGAAAGAGTACAAACCTTAAAGGCGGCCAGGGACTTTGTCTGAATCTGGCTACTACTGTCAAAACATATCCTTTAATCTCCTCTCTCCATGCCCAGCCCACTTCTTTCTCAGAAAATCTAGGACATTCTTTTTCATCATCAGTACATTCTCAAGTCTCAGCGGTATGCTGAGCTTTAATACTAGAAATGAAACTCTACAGTTAAGGAGTCACTTTCTTTTTACTATTGTGTTCAGCAAGAAGCAGGGTGGCTAAAGCTGCCTTTTTAAATTTGCATCTCTTAAATGCAGAACGGATGAAAAGAAAATTTCAGGGGTCATTTAAAGATTGTATATTAGTATACCTAGAGGAGACAAGTCAATAATTAGAAACACAATAATGTGAGATAAGTAACAGACAAATTTGCCTGTACTTGTTTGTGCATGCACGTAAATTCTAAATAATAATAAAACATTATCTAGATGTAAAATTGCAATTCTTAAAAGAGAAGAAACAAAACGTCTAATCATCGGGATTATGCAAGACATAATGGAAGCATAAATAAAGAAAATTTGTGACAAACATTACTGGCTTGAAGATATGCCCTGGGATTATCTAGTAAACAATGTACTGGTGGGAGATATTTCCATCTTTTCTTTTTCTTTACATTTTCCATTGGTTTTTCTCACCATAATTTCTCTATTGACAGTTCCATATTACACTATGATTTGGTTTATGAGCCATAGTTCAGATTCTTTAATGCATCCCCTAGCATAACATTGCAATGGAAAAAAGAGCATCTTTCTTTTTGAGGCTTTTACTTTCTCCCCATTTTCTCTTAAAAAGACCCTGAGAATAAAGAATCAATAGATTCAAAGCTGTACATTGCTGCCTGAGAATAACTTTTTTGTTGTTGTTCACAAACAAACACAATAAGTATTTTGAGCATTCCTTTATTTAAAAAAACAGCCACTAGGTGGTGCTGAAATTCTGTCCTCCTTGGAACATTGAACCCCATCAGGTTTCCTTTACTATGGCTGAAAGCTGTGCTTAAATGACTCCAGCAAGCACATGGCAAGACTTACAGTCTTAGGTTTAATTGTGTTTTAAAGAAAAGAAAAGAAAAGCTGTAATTACATAGGGAGTACAATAAAGCTTTGATGGGCTATGATTTCAAGTGAAGAGTGAACAACAGAGCGTTTAGCAGCCCACTGTTTTTTACCAGCAGGAATGTGAATATCAGAACTGATAGGGTGCTCTCTGTTCTGTTAGCACAGTTTCAGATCTAGTCTTATGATCTATTATTCATTCTGATTATTTCTTTCATTGTACTGGTTGGCTCAAACCCACAACATTATTAAATTAAATAAGCTAATAGTTCAATGCTGCTATGTGACACTTATGTGCTTGAACTATGCAAAGATAATATACCAGTGCTGTTTCCATGACCCTTATTTGTTCAAGCAGACGGGTATTCTAGGCTGAGAAATTATATTAACCTGCCAAATGAAAGGCTTACCGTTGTCCTCATATGATTTTATAGTGATGGATACTGCCAAGCTTTTCTGATCTTAGTTCACAGTTCGAAAAAAAAAAGAACAACAAAGACAGATTGCATCTTGCAAGCGGCTAACATCTATAAAAATTAGCTGAGGAAGGGAAAGACAAATAGGATACTGCAACGCAAACAGATATGTTGGTCTCCGCCAGCAAATCTCACCTAAGACTTTTGCATCAGCATTATTTGTTCCCTTAGAAATACTACCAACATACCATTGCTGGAGAAAGGAGATTACCTTGGATCTTTTTTTGTTTTCTTACATAATTTTGTGTGATTGCCAATAAAGAAAATAATTAGCTGATAGTACAATGTTACAGTCACATAATGAAAGTTATTGGCCATGTCATTTAATTTTCCTGACCTTTCTATTACTTTACATCGAGGTAGTCAGCCATGAAATGGGGGTTTCATATGATGCAAGTGCGTTACCACACCTTTCAGAAATATCACCTCCGACTTTGTTCTCCCTCAGGGTTTGCGCATGGATGATCAATGCACTTAGACTAATGTGGATGGTGTCTGCTGATAAGGAGGGATGGAAGCATTGGCCTATCATGTTACATTGTTTCAGAGCATTTGGGATCAGTGTGATGAAACAGCAGCTTTCATAACCCTCTCCAGCCTGTTTTCACCTACTTAATGTTCATCCACATTTTATCCCTGCTGGATATGTTCCGTTCTCATTGGAAAGGAAACCGCTTCAATCCAATTCACTTCATTTTAAATAGGATCTGTCTAATAACTTCCAAGCTTGTCTTACTAAATTTGTTCCAGTATGTGTGGACAGTTTCTAGAATGTGTGTTTCTAGAATGAAACGATTTTTGATTTTTGACTCAGAAATTCAGATGCCTTTGCTATAAATTTCACAATGCGACAAGGTCCCCCAGGTAAATTAAATCTCCCAGGGCAGAGCTGTTAATAAAGGTACAAAAAACAGGAAATACCACATGCTAGACCACAAACAGAATATGAACGAAAAAATTGAGACTTATTTAGACAAAATGCACTGTGAGAATTTGAGATGCGAGGCACATTTTGAGGGTGCCTCACTCAGAGGCAAGGGCACAAGGACAGTAATGTTTTCCTCCTGGCAGATTACTCACACCTTCAAAACCCTTCTTTCTATTTGAATATTCAACAAACAAAAGCTTAACCTACAGTATATAGACAGACTAAAAACAAGTCCAAATGACCATAATAATACGAAAAAATACAAACAGGTATACATGCAAAGCACAGCTGCTTGCTCAGGCAAATGCAGAAAATTGTCAGTAGCCTTTAAACTGACTAGTTCTGTAGAGGCCAAAAAGGGTGACGTCAACTTTTCACCTATTGTTGAAGTTGATAAAACTGAGTCCTTTTTTTAAAATCTTTTACAGAAAGAGGCTTCTAAAAACTTTTTATATTATTCTTTCATAATATCATTGTCTTTACAACAGTCCAAACACAGAAAGTGCAATTTAAGGCTTTATCAAATATGCTGGGCTCTTCCAAAAAAAGCTTCAGGGTACAGATATGTTGTTACTCAGCCCATATTTGAAAACTAAAAAGTTCTGCCTTTCTAGCAACATATTGTGCATCTTTTTTCTTTAAAGTCATGATGCAATTCCAATGCATAACAGAAATTAAAAAGTAAACTCTGTGTTTTGCACAATGTTAGCTTTATGGGCTGCTCTGAGCACAGTTGATGATATGCAGTATAAATGTCTTAAACAAGAGATCTATTATAGGCAAGAGTCCTACAATCAAAATCAGCACTTTAATTTAACCAACTTCCACTTTATGAAATGGCACAATGTCCTAGTAGAACCATTGTGGATCAAATGGGTTTTAACCGATTTACTGCTAATTTTCTGTAATAAATGGAATTGGATGCATCTCCTAGGTTTTCAACAAGATTTTTAGGGTAATTTTTTTTAACTGTTAATGAATAAAAAATAGGTCAGGCTAAAAGAGCACAACTAAATTAGATATAGTAACACCTGTCATGCTGGAGCCATAGGGAAAATATCATTCTATCTCTTACCTTTACAATGTTACCAAAGGATTTCATTTAGACCTGATAATTGTTGAGTTATTCTTGATTTCAATATGAAAAACGATTAGAAGAATTTTATTGATACAATCACTTTAGCCTTTGGCGCTCAAACCTAGGCAGGAAACGATAGCGCTGAATTTTGCTTTGATATGTATAAGCAGGACGAAAAAAAAGATGGTTGTTCCCCCCAGACCTGAAACTAGAGGTGGAGTGGAGATAGATGAAGTAGGTTCAGTCCACAGACTGCTGGTTGGAGAGACGGAGTGCTTGAGCTGTAGCTATTGGTGAGATCCAGTAGACTGAGTGAGCTGATACAAGTGCCATTAGAAATGAGAAAACAAGAAAAATGTAATTGTAGATAATGATAGCTGTTGTGATATCATTCTATTGTTAAGGTCGAAAGGAAATATAAAAGAACCATAGTGGGGTCCTTATTAACTTCAAAATGAAATAAGAGTTTTCAAATTTTCTATGATCTCATGCTGTTTTAACTGTCTCGGGGATTATGGACATTGTAGGTACGGCTTAATCCTGTATAAGTGGGGCCATGTGGAACTTCAATCATTGCAGGTCCAAGTGCAGAAACAAGTTGTGTGTTGAAAAACACTCCAATATTTGTTAGTTTTTTCTTTTGGTAGAAGTGTTTGACTGTGTTTTCTGTTGTTTTTTTTTTGTTGTTGTTTTTTTTTTTTTACAATATTACAAAATGCTCTTACATTGTGCTGGAAAACAGAATACTGTGTGTGTTCATAACCCAGTCCAGGTTTGATAAGCCTCAACTTTCTTAATTTTGGCATGCTTTTTCCTGCTCCTTTAGGCGAGATGTTTAAGCAATTTAACAAAAAAGAAAATGCCTTCAGGTACTCAAACATTGAGAAAATTAATGATCAGCACAAACAGCTTCTTGTGCATTTGATGTGCACACAAAGGCAAAGGCATCAATACACATAATACAAAAAACACATAAAAGAAGGCAGACAGACTTTGATGATACTATAGGAATGGGAGAAGTTATTTATTTATTTGTTAGTTTTTTCTTAAAAAAAAAAGTGTAGTGAAAAGAATCTTAAAATGCTTGTTGAGAGACAGTGATTCCATAGGAGACCAAAATGGAGGAACATATCAGATTACTGTTAGGTTCCTCTGAAATTCACTGAAACACTGTGTGTCCCTCTCTGCGTGGTCACACTCTTTACATCTTTATGTAGAACTTTTATAAAACCATCAGACAATTATTTAAACCTTTTCAATTAACAAACAAAAAAAAATCACAAAAAGATACATTAGAGCAAAGGGAAATTTAAAAGAGTTAGACAAAAAAAAAAAAAATAGTTGTCAGGGTGTAAGTTAAAAATGTGCCAAATAAAAAAATGCCTTTAATGAATACTTTTTTTTCTTGCAATGTTTTAAGAAACAAACTATCCATCACCAAGCTATGTCAGACATCAAGATGGCTTTTTGGATCAATGGCTCATTGACTTCCTCTGCAGAAGACATGGATATACGTCTGTCTCCACTGACAGTTACAAAAAAGAAACTGGAATGAAAATTGGACTCTGCTGTCTGCCTGAGAGGACAAGAGAATAGATCATTGACAATCATGACACAGATCCATCTCTGATTCTTTGAAAGCCCCCTTTTCTATTGTTGCCCTATGTTCCTTCCTAGTCCCTTAGCTTGGCAACTATCAATAGGGACATGCTTGGAATGGGCATCTTGTTTGCCTGTCACAACAGGAGATGGAACTTATGGGCTAAGGACAAGGGGACATTTTGACAACGGGTGCTGGATTGAAGCAAATGTCTGTCAGTGGCTTTGCTGTTTATTGATTGCAAAAGTGGTGAGAGCTTAATTGATTCACACTTTGAGATCAACATAATAATCCCTTAGCCTAAGGAGGACAGTAGTGAGCTTGGCATTGGAAATCTGAATTATCTGACAAGAAAGTTTTGTTTGTAACATTGATCACATTTGATAAAAGAAAAAAAGAAAAAGAAAGATAATTTTAGAAATATATTTCTTTTTTACAATCCTTTGATGCTCATGTAGAATTTCTTTTTTTTTTAGATAAAGTTAATTTTCTTCTGACCCCTGTGTTTTTTTTTCTTTTACATTTAAGTAACCTATAGTTTTTGACTCTGACATAACATTTTAATTAGCATGCTGGTCAAAAAAGAAAACTGCAGTTTAACAACAAAGCCTGAAAATCATTCACAGCCACCTTTCTCTTCCTGTTGAGACTACAACTCTTCTTAAATTGTTTCCTTGCTGTGAATGTTGAACATTTTACATGGATCCAAATGTGATGAATCAATATGCATTTTTTTAAACATCTTTTCTATCCAATTAGGCACTAGGCTATCATATATCTTATTTACTATATCTGAATGATTTCAGTTTGTCAATGTTAATGATAAATCTTCCTCATGCCCCAGAGTTACTTGTGGAGTACCACAGGGATCAGTGCTAGTACCAATTCTGTTTACTATATAAATGCTCCCAATTGATATAATCATTAGACAGCGTGGCATTATTTTCCTCTGTTATGCCACTAATACTCAGCTATATCCTTCTATAAATCTAGATGAAGCTAGCCCATTATATAGACTACAGGCATGTCTTGAAGAGAAAAACCTGGATGACTCTTAACTTTTTTCTCCTGAATGCAGACAAAATAGAAGGTATAGTTTTGGACCAAAGTCTTTGATAAAGAAGCTTATTAGTCACTTAATTTGGATATGATTAAACGGATCTCAGATAATAAAGTAAAAAATCTTGGTGTTATTTTTTATCAGGACCCTTTCATTTAAAGGGAGCCTATGTGAAATATTGCAAACAATTTGAAATATATTTTCCAGAGGTGATGCTAACAAACTAGTCTATTTGTTACTTCAAGGCTGAATATTGTAGTTCTTTACTATCAGAAAGTCCACAAACTGTAGTTAAAAGCATTCAGCTGATCCAAAAAGCTGCAGCAAGAGTTCTGAAGAAAGTTAAAACGAGAGATCATATTTCCCTATCCTCTTGTCTCTTCATTGGCTTCCTAATAAATCTAGAATAGAATGTAAAATCCTCCTCCTCACATATAAAACCTTAAATGGCCAAGCTCCATCTTATATCAGAGATATGATTCTTTCTTATGTTCCTAACAGAGCACTTTGCTCTCAATGTCACAATTTGTATCGGGGTTGGTTAAGGATCCAAATGCAGAGAATAGAAGGCAGAGGTCAATATTGCAAATTTAATGATGTAACTGAGCATAAATCCAAAGAACCCCCCAAAAAAACAAAACATCAGGGAAAACTGACGTGGGAAGCCAAGAACCAGGGGAACAAAAAAAAATAACAACAAGAAGCTAGCACTGAGTGACTGCAGAGTTTGAGTATATAAGGAGAACAGAACAAAGGGTGGGCTAATAAGTTGAATAAGGTGCAGGTGTGAGGGGAACTAAGTAGAAGGAAGTCAAGGGGAAAGGAAACAAGCACAATGGGGCAACAGTGACTAACTAAAGACTGCTTGAATATATTGGGAAATAAACCAAAGATTAAGACAGAAACAGAATAACTGAAAACTAAAAACTCAGAGTCCCAAAAGCAGAGAACCATGACACTCAACCTGCAGGTTTACTAGTGGTTCCTAGCATTTCTAAAAGTAGAATGGGAGGCGGATCTTTTAGCTATCAGGCTCCTCTCCTGTGGAACCAACTACGTACAAGTTTTAGTCCATTTTAGTCCGTGACACCTTGTTTACTTTTAAGGCAAGGTTTGATATGTTAATTTTTGGAAAAGCTTATAGTCAAAAACAGAGTAGGGCTGCAACTAACATTTATTTTGCAAATCGATTCATCTGTTGATTGTTTTTTTTTTTCGATTGATAATCGGATAGCCAAAGGTTCCTTAAAGAAGATTTTTTTTTTAAAATAAAATTAAACCAGGAGAATCTTTAAAATTTTTGCACTTAAGGAGTTCTATAGATAGAAATTATTGACAGAGAAATTTTATTTTTTATCTTAAATGCAAAATGTTTACATATTTTTTTGCAATCTTGATATAATTATTGCTCTGACTGGGTTGCTCTGTCAGCCAAAAGCATGTTTTAGAGTCTCTATACTCCAGTTAATGATTAATCGATTACTAAATTAGTTGACAGTCATTTCAATAATCAATTAATCACAATGAATCCAATTAATCATTGCAGCCATAAAACAGAATGATGTGTGCTTGGTCGCTGGGTAAGTAGAGAGGTAGATGGAGGTAGAGCGTTAACAGCCCAATCAGGCAGGGCAGAATTTAAGTCTGGATAGATGTTTCTCTTTGGCTCTCACCTAGGCTGTGTGGCTCAATGGCTCTACCTTTCTTATACCTCATACAAAATATTTAGGTCATAGTGAGCTATTTTCTGCATTTGTGCTGCTATAGGCTTAGCTGCCGGAGGACATAGGGACCCCTTTTCATCATTCTGCTTCATTCTATCTCTATTCTCCCATTCTGCAGTATTTAATGTTGTGCTCTCTATGCTTTTTATAATCTTAGTACAGTAGCTTCATCTGGTCTGTTCCTGTTTGACTGTGACGCCATCTCGGAAAAAAATAATAGCTGTGCTGCTGCCATCAATGCCTTTCTTTATAGATGTTGGAGCTGTTGTTAATTTTCTCTCTTGAAATAAAATTCAACATGCAAGATAGCCGCCCTTAGGACTTAATTTGGACAACACAGTTTTAGAGATTTGCATAACGTTCCACGAATTTGAGAAAATTGGGGCAGATATTATTTGTTGTTTATCTATTAATTTCAGTGTTAGTTGTTGCCATATGCCCAAGTTGTTCAGTAGGATGAGTTCTCAAAGCAAAGTTGTGTTTTCTTTGTGGTAATAGATTAAATCTTGAGCCACTATGCCATAGTGAAAGTGTGAGGAGAATTAAGACACTCTTGTTTTCTTTTTGTTTTGTTTTTAAATAAGAAATTATAATCACAATTGCTGTCCTTGGTTTTCATGGCTTTTTAAGCTGAAGTTCTTTACAAGTGGTGTAGAATTTGTAGCAAAGTGGTTCTACACATCAGTACATCAGGTGGTTTCTGAAAGTTACAAGGTTCTTTTAAATTACTCTGAAAATTATTATTAGAACATTTAATTTGTACTTTTAAATACTAAAATGTTTTTAAATGCATGTACTTTTGAATACTTGATTATTTTCAAAAGTGGGTACTTTCTCTCAACTACTGCTGTTGAGTACCTGATACACCACTAGGGATGCTCATTTTACACATTTAGAAAAAACTTTCAATACCTGGAATTTTTGTTTGTAACAACAACTTCAGTTGATATTTTGATCAAAATATTAATAAAGCTCAGTACTGAAACTTGTCCGGACACATTGCAAATATGTTGCATTCATACTGTTTATTATAGTCAGAGTATAACAATTGATAGGATTTAAGCTGGAAATATCCATCCACGTCTCTTTGCACTTTAGTTTTTTGTTTTAATTAGTTCTCCTATAGAGCCCCCATCTGAACACCATATCGTCTGACTTTCTATTTTTAGCACCTTCTCTTCTTACTAAAAACTTTCCAACAGTTTCTCCCTCCACCTTCAAAACCAAGGGGCTAGTTGGTCCCCATCATAATGAGGTTCCCGAGTGAAGCCTTGAATCTGACAAGAATCAGAAGTCGCTGATGGGATTGCAGCTTCACCTGTAGGCGGTTAGCAAGGGGCCTAATAAGTGAGAGGATGGACACCTAAAAGAGTTAGTCAGATATGAAACTCCCTTTCCAGAGGTATTCTGGGGCTTCAACTGGAAAAGGCAGGATGAATGCAAGCCTGCATGGGACCATAGTCTTTGCTCTGTGTTCTGCAGATGAAGAATGTATGTCTGATCAAGAGCAGTGCGAAGAGAAGGCAGGGTTAGAGGCCAGAGGGATTTGTGAATATGTTTGTGTGTGTAGACTTGTGCATGAAGCCACTGTCTTGTGTGCATGTCTGGCCATTAAAGTGATAAGATTTTCCTCTGAAAGAAAAAAGACACACTGCCTTTGGCTAAATCTACAAAGTCTGAGAAAACTTTTTGTGTATATGGTACTTTTAAGATCAAAGGCTAGAAAAAAAACATGTTCGGTGACTGTCTGATATCAGTGTTGGATGTATAAATCATACTGAAAATGTATAAGACCTTTTTCTTTCTCATTTTTGTTTGTCCATTACCAATATCACAACAGAAAAGTGAAGACTACCCTATCATTTGTAGACCTTTCCTAAAACTTTGGTTTAAATCAAACCAAGACAAACTTGGGAAATGCAATATTCACAGCAACATTTCATATACACGTTAAAACTTGCCAGTAGCAATGCACATCAATAGTAACTAATCAATATCTTCTCTTCGAGGCCTGAGCCAGTAGGAGTGAACATCAGTAAGAAATTCATTTTCAGAACAGCATGGCCCTGAAGGGAGATATTGGCTAAAAGCCTCAGTCCTGCGGTGGGGCAGCAGATAGCAACACAAAAATGAACTGCAGCAAGATGTGGGCTTTTAAAATAGGCCAATGTTTCCCCCTCAAACCTAATTAATTTATTCTTACTTTGCTTCTGAAATATTCAAGTTTCCTAGCACTATAATCTAGATGCAACTTGATGTTTGGTTAATTTGAATGAACCATTCAGAATTTGTGTTTTCCTGTATGTTGAACACAAATTATTTGTCAATATCTGCTACTACACAATGCCCACTGCTGTTTTCAGTAGCACATTAGCAATGTTCTGGTCGACTAGCTCTCTAATTGAAAACGGTCTTGTGCACAGACCAAAAATCATGATACTTCTTAAATGTAAAACTCGTCTGCATTACCAGGTTGCAGTGTATTGCAGATCTCTGCCCAGGTCCCCCTTGAAAATGAGATCCAGATCTCAACGGGGGTTACCTGGTTAAAAAAAGAAAGAAAAAAAAAAATTACCCTTACCTCTATGCGATCTGTCTCTTCCATTAAAGAGCCCAAATTGAAGGTGTTTCTTAAAAAATGTGTTTTTAACAAGAAGCTGCACAAGGTAAGATGCTGTATGAATGCTTTAGTCATTTCAAAGTCCACCAACTGTGGTCCTTAATTGCTTTAAGGCATTTAATATCAAGCCTTGGGATATTATTAAAGACCCTGATTTAACCCCCCCCCCACACACACACACACACACACACACACACACACACATATATATATATATTCTGATTTAAGATTGCTGGCCTTTTCTGAAGGATGATGTGGATGAATGAGCGTCACATGATCCTTGTAATTCATTTTCTACTCATTTTACCTATACGACCAAAAACTAAAATATGAGAAGGCTGACCAGCACCTTGGACTAGTCAGATCAATTTATATCTTTTGGGGAGCGGTTTGTTGTATTTTTTCTTTTTTGACCGCTCAAATAAAGGCTCCCTTAGGACAAGGCAGGACAAACTAGATCCAACACCACTGTTACCTGATACTGTATGAAAAAAATAATACTGGAAGAAAAAAATATTCGAGCCATGAGGATCAGTCAGTGTTCAAGATGCATGCATTCATGTATTTTCTTTTTCTTTGTATTTTTTATGGACATTCAAGGAAGAAATATACTCAAAAGCGGAAGTTTTTGTTAACTAAAGCAACCTCAAACCTTATACCTTTTTTAAAATTTTTTATTTTGTTTAAGAAATATAAATTTTATCTCCAAAACAACTCTTATTCTAAATATTTTTATTCTTCTTCATTGCAGGAGCCAAAGTACATACCATCAGGGGAAAAAGTAATGTTACCCCTTAGGTGAGACAATCCTCTATTCTTCTGCCTCTCATGCATCAGGAACGAAACATATGTGTTTTGTCTGCTACATAATCTGTTGCTCTCCAACAACTACATGACTGCCACAAAGCATTAAGCAGAGCCAAACTCTGAATAATTGAGTATCTGGGTGACATGGTCTGGCAGAGAGCTCCACATTGCTTGATTAAAATGTTATCAGTAGACACTGTGAAAAGTTTTCAAAACAATTAATTACCAGGGTATTAATGGCAGCCTCTGCTATGTAAAACACGATAAAATGGGGTACTTAATTAAAAAACTCATTACACTTCCATTTTCACAATTTCAGAGTTTAAAATTAATGTGACATATTTTCCTTTTCTCTCGGTCTCTTTTCCTCCTTTTCTTCCTTATCCTTGTCCAATTTAGAGTGATTCACATTTGCATTTTTACTTTGCCAGAGAATGACGTGTCATTTCTGATGATCCAGAGTGGATGTTTGAACAAGTGCATATTGTCACAATTATAAATTATGTGTAAATCTTTTTTTCTTTATTTTTTTTTCTCATAAATATTATTTAACAATTGTTAAGAACATTCAGACCTAATTTAAATATATTTTTTTCAAATCTAGAGCACCCTTTCACAAAGAGAAAGTAAGCATAAGACCTGAGATGAGTGCCTGAGTGTCAGGTGCTCTTTTATTCTCCAACACTTTACACAAACTACAAAGGCCGCTGCCCCTATCTTTAAAAAAAAAAAAAAAAAAAAAAATTCTATAGACTGTCTTTGAGAAACCTTTTTTTGCAGCTGACCTCTACCTACCTGACATAATCAGTCTAGCCAGTGTCCTGCATTTAAATAACGAGAGATATGCTGAAGACTAGGTCCTCCAAATATTGAAGAACCTCACTAAATAAAACAATAAAAAAAATAAATCCTCCCAACATTCCACAGTCACAAAGGCTATTGACTCTGCTAAACATTTGGACAAATACATGAATACATATTGTGTAAAGGTCAACAAGCTTGCAGAGAAAAAGGCAGCAACAGGCACTAAGGAAGAATGCACCTCAGACCTGAAGTAAACAAACTACTCTGCATGTATTGCAATCTCAGATTGCAGTGTGTCCTTTGGGCCAAGCATAGATGAGAAAATAAATGATGACTCACACACTGTGCTTCAAAAATCAAACTTTAGGCAGAGAAACAATACATTTTTTCTAATTGACAACGTGATCCACCAGGACTGAGGTCACTTTCAGTCTATATTGCATATAGCAATACCACAATTCAAGGTGTTGCAATTTTATATTGTATGATTTTAGCATATTTACCTTGAACATATACTTTTCTACCCATGTATGATGTACTGTACAGTAATAATTATAAAAATGAACATAAATATTTAAATCCTACTAATTCAAATAGAGTTTTGTCAATTTGATCAGCTTTTTAACTATCACAGTGGATTTAATGTAATTCAATTAAAAAATGCAAACCTTCATAAGGGGCAAGATTATACATAAGTTATTTTGCCTTTGGAGGGCATGATGGACAGTCAAGATTGATCCATTATATGTCTTAGAAAGGCACTCTTCTCAGATCAGAGTCTGAATTGCTCCAAAGCTAACTTGCGAACATACTTTTAAATCTCCAAAGATAAATGCCATACAGACTTCAGGAAAAGGCAATGGTCTGGGGCCACATAGTTATTTATTTTTTTTTTTTTTATTGGGCAGTAAAAATAGGGAGAATATTCAGCAGGTTACATAATAAATATGAGACATACTTTTGTTTTAAACTTACCTGGAGTAAAATAAGCATAATTTCATTATTTTACATGAAATGAAATAAAAATAGTTTTGTGAACTTAAGGTAAGTTTTCAGAAGAACTATGATGCACGATGTCAAAATCATCAGGATTTTAAAATCATGCAGAACATACATCTCAGACTGGGTCAAACCTCAAACTGAAAATCGTACCAATTTCTATTGTCCTTATTGTTTTATACTTCCTTATTAAGTAATATCAAACCTCGATTTAGAGAGACATATACGTTTCCACTGAAAACTATCTTTGAAATAGCCTTTATAATTTTGCCTTTTTTGACTGAAATGTTGTTTGATGAGCAGACTGACACCTCAATTGTTCAATGCCGATGCATCTATAAGTCTGTAGTCTATTTTCCATAGTTTGCTTCCGGTCGGAAGTTTCGTCGCTGTACAAGAGATATGAGGTCAAATGTTGGACCGATATGTTAAATCGGTCCAACCTTGCAAACAATCGAAGTATCATATTCAAAATGGATTTTCTGGATACTCAGAAGCACCTGCTATCCAGATGAACTCAGACACCAATGATAACTCCAGGTTAGGGGGGAAAAGGTAAAAAAAAAAAACCTAGTTATGTACGAGTTCAAGCTATGAGAATGAAAAGAAGAGTACTGTAGTTCTGTGCTTTGGCCACAGGTGGCAGTATTGTTAGAAAACTCTGTAATGACTCTTAAAAGGAAAAGTCTGGTCATATTCAGAATTCAAACTTCTGAAAGTACTTTAAATATGACAATTTTACATACTGTTCAATAAATGATAAGTTTTTAATTAGGACTAATTTCATTTGAATGTGCTTTACTAGAGACATCCATGTTTCTCAAAGAACACTACTGCCACCTACTGGTTTGCGACTTCACGGTGCAGTATCGGCTGTTGATCAAGTCCCAGCGCTGTATCTGGTGTCTGTCACAACGCGCTATTATCCAAGTCATCTTGAAAACATTCTTCTTCTAAATGTTACGTGTTTTTTCTCTAGCCAGAAGTTCCATGGCAAATCCTCCGTCTATAAGCTGGCAAACCAACGACGAACCCGTCCATGCAGGATAATGAATCGGAAAGGTGAAATAACTTTTTTTTTTTTTTACTTTTACCCAATGTTGACATGATTTTGGATCAAGACTCTGGCGCAGCAGCAGTACGTACGACAGGAGAACAGAGTTTACTTGAAGGGTTTTTATTGTTCAGACTGGAAGCAGAGTGAGCAGGAAATGCGGTGTCTCACTGCAAAACAGGTAAGGTGATGAGTACGAGTTCCAGCTGATGTTGAGATGAACAGTGAGGGCAGACTTACTCACTGAGCTTGGAAACAGGCTGAGAGGGTGGGTAACAGTATCCACAGAGAGGGAGTGAAATCCTTGGAGTGATCCGATTCATTAATTTGCGTTGGAGGGAGGACAGGCAGGTGAGCTCAACTTTACAGGATGTTGGAAGGAAGCCTTTTGGGGGAGGAGTGAAGGAGGAGCAGGAGCCAGCTTTCAGCGGGAGATAAACTAAAAGGAAATCAGAGAGACATGACTGGTAAGTAAGATGATGAAAACAAGTTCCACTAACTTGGAAGTCTTTTGACGAGGAACCCAGTTACCACTGGTATAGGTAACCATCTGTCGTCTGCCTCAGGGAATCCACTCCTCTAAATACTGCTTCCTTGATTGTGGCTGATGAGTACCAGCTGGGAGCTTCACCTGCCTGGCACACCCTGAAAATAAAGGTGAGAAAACAAAAACGAAAACTCCAAACCAAAACAGCTGTGTGGACACAACAAATGTATTACGTCCTACTGCCATGCACATGGGCAATGTCAGTTTAACTTTCAATGGTGAAATCCTCTCGAAATCTTAAATAATTGTTGTTAATTGCAGATGTGTCTAGTACTTCCCATTGATTTTGCTTGTAAAGCGGGGAGACTGGAGCCAGGCGTACTGGAGTGAGGTGAGTGAGGTCAGGAGTGAGGTCTTACTATATTTGGGCAAAAAATGACCAGTCCTTGACTCAGTGATGACAAAAATTATTGTTTTTATTTTTTTACTGATTATCTAAATCTAAATTCATTAAATCACCGCAAACATATTAGTTTTAGGTATAGATGATGATCCATTGATCATTCCTTCCTGACTGGACTTCCTTTAAACTAGACTGAGGGTATTTATTTTAATCACTTAATGAGGATTCAGACGTCCTTTTTTGTTAAACCATTCTAGGAGTATAAAAATACATATTAGTATATGTAAGTATATGTAGTTTACCTTATTTTTTTTGCCTTTATTTCTTAATAAGAAAGTATTTTTTACTGTAAATAAATAATAAAAGATGTTGATATGCAACCTCATAACTTTGTAAGACTTTGCTGTCATGGAAACGGTTTCCTCCTCCCTGTGTTCAGGGTTGGAATGCCTATGAGGATACTCTGATTATTTTTCCATCTTAACATAGTCACTTTATATCTTGAGATAGTAACTATTAGAATTATTAGGCTTATAACCTGTTAGCTGAAAATTGGAAGTTACTGATGGCTAATTAGGACTTGAAAGGACCTGGTGGTACTTTTAGGCTAATTGTTAGAGCTTTTGTTGCTTGATGAACCTAAAACAACCCCGTCATAGGAGTGGCTTTGGACACATTTCCCAATGTGTGAAATGATTGAAAAAACACCTAGCAAGAAGCGTAAAGTTTTGGTAAGATTAGATCTGAAACTTTATTACTAGTCTACCAAACTTTTTTTTTTTTTTTTTAACAGACATACAGTACATGTTGTTTAAATGAGGAGTAAACAAAGAAACAATGTTGCATATCAAAATCTACATTACTAGAGATGTCAGATTAAATAGGTCCAGTTTCCTTCTACCAAACAGATGGGTTTATATATTCTATAAGATTCATATTCTACATCAGTGATAAAGAGAAAGGTACAAATTTACTTCAAATTGGGTAGTGTACTTTTTTATACTGAAGAATAATACATTGAAGTTGATTCAGTCAGCTTGTATATGTAATTATAACTATATACTCTAGCTATCACGTGTATGTGGCGATAACTACTGTATACAGCAGGGGATGGTGAAATGGTAGCTTTACTAAAGCTGAAAACAGATAATGCAGTTTTACATCCCCTAGAATTTTAACTAGATGAGCTTAGGGTACTGTGTGTTACTGCTTGAGTGTGATATTCATGAGAATGAGGAATGGAGCAGGAGGGTAATTTTTGCACTCAGTGAGCCAGGCATTCCTCAGGACAAAGAGACTGGGGAGACACATAGATTACAAGGTTGAACAGGAGTGATGAGAGGTCTGGGCAAATAAATTTTATGTAACCACCAAGTTCACATAGACGCGCAGACAGGACACACTTGCATAGCAAAACGTACTTACTCTACATCCCCATTTTCCACTCTCACACAATTGCTAAATATGGCTCTAACCGACTAGCCGTCTGCTGTCTCAAATCCCTCTCCAGTCCTAAATTGCTTGTCAAAGGGACAAAATTAGAAAATAAAACTGTGCAGCTGACAAACAAGATTACATGCTGTTTGCACCTGGCCGAGGCAATTAAAGCTCTGATGACAAGCGAGGATAGCCTCCTAATGTGGTGTCTCAAGGCATATCAACATTTTCACAACCAAACTGCACCCCACGTGCTACTGTGGCAGCACTCCAGCCACATTGCCTGTCATTCTTTGCCTCATTGTGCTGTATGTTGTATTCTGTTTTGAAAATATGCTTTTGTCTGCTGTAGTGAGATCTTCATTATCACTACTGACAACAAAATACATCTCCAGTATACAATGGCATAACTGTTTCATATTTTTTCATATTACAGCCCAAACATTTGATGCATTTCAATAGGCTTTCTAGACCAACACACCGTAGCACATAATTCTAAGATCAGCAAGACAATGCATGGTTTCCAAAATGTATTTCAGTATTACAAATGTAATTGCTTTTATTCATTTGTACTCAATTGCCCCTACTTTATTACCCCTTAAACTTTTCAAACTGTGACCCAAAAAATAACAATATAATAGAATGGTGAGTCTCTATGTATTATTTTTTAAACAAATTCATTTTTTAAATAAATGTTGAAATTTAGTTAATCATATTTTAATTACTTAAAGCTGCAGTCTGTTACATTGAGAAGAGAGCAGACTTCGACTGAAAATTTGAAGAAAAACAGGTTTCACGC
>NW_015150879.1:553332-582444 GCF_000732505.1 Cyprinodon variegatus | reverse complement strand
TGTAATCATACTGTATATCAGATACAGATGTTACATCTACTTATATGGATCATTTATTCATCTCCTGGGACATTGATATGTATCTATTCAATATATATTTTTTATATGTTTTTGCCCTCCGAATACCTTATAAATCACATCGTAATGATCGTGAAAATAATTTTGTAACCTCCAATTTGTTGTCTCTGAACCCCATGAGGGGTCCTGACCACCACAGGCGGAACCCCTAATCTAGTGCAACTGCCTTTAAATTCTGTAAACAGACTTGTTTAAGAATATGACAATAGGACAACTATTGCTTTTATGCTCTGAAAAATGTATGTACAAACATATTTATTTGCTCACTTAATTGACTTTTGGATTAATTTTGACTAGCAGGTTGAATTGGAATTTAAATAATACTGATTGTGTTATGGACTATAGGAGGTGAAGGTATGATTCAATAAGCTTTAAATTCTTCATAACCCTTTTCATACAAAAACACAAAATTATGCACATAACTATTATATATTTCATCAGTTGTAATACTTTATTCTTTTTATTTATCTATCGGTAACACTTTATTTGAAGGCGTGTGCAGTCACCCTTATTAAATTAATTTGTCTGAAATAAAGCTATTAAATCTGTAACATGTTGAGAAGAAAGTCTTTGTCAAAATAAACCCCCCCAAAAAATAGCTTTTAAATGCTTGTTGAACACAGCAAAGTCAGCTACCTACCCACAAACTGCTATGTGTAGAAATGTACAATGGCAATTTAAAATGAGAACATCAGTGTATAAGATAAACTATGAAAGTAGAAGAAAAGTGTGTTGTTCCTCTCTAGACTGAAGACTCAAAATAACTTAAAACAGGTAGATGCTCCAGATGCACAATGGCAATAAATGTATATGCTATAATAGAATGGCTTAGAACAAAGTATCTATTCAAATAGCCAAGTCACAGTCCAGATTAAGTTTAATCAATTGTTTGTATTAAGATTTTTTTATTAGATTTACACACACTCTTCATCTAATCGTTCAGAACTTTTGTTTTTTTTCAGGAAATGAACATTAATTCATGTCTCTATTTTGCAGAACTATCTATGAGATATGGTTCTATAGTATTTACAGGCAGGCAGGCAAAAAAAAAACATATCAAATTTTCAATTATAAAAATGTTGTGACCATTAATTATTTCTCTATTTCTTCATAGCTGTTGGGTACTTGGTAATGGTCTATTGAATAAAAATCTCAATAAACTATACTTATGTTTGTGGGTTTAATTTAACAATCTAATACATATAAGGGTGTATTTTGAACATACGTAACATCTTACAAAGTTGACGTAGAGGAATTTGTGAATGCACAACAAATGACTTAAAAACATAGACCAATTTCTACCCTCAATGTAAACTGGTCATTCTTGTGCTTCTACTTCCAGTCAAGAATATTAAGCTGAAGGGGATCATTTTAAACACTCCCCCTTGAGTGATGGCAAACAAGCGGACAAAATTGTTTAAATGCACCACTTATGCTTCTTCCTCCCTCCTTTGTGCTGCAGTAATAGGACGGTCCCGTTTGCAGAGACAAACACATCATTATTTCATAAACTTGCTGACTGGAGCATGGTAAATTATGTACACTTTGCCTCTTGCGTAAAACACGCTTTTCCCTCCACATTAGTGTTTAAAGTGTGGAGGATGAGGGAGCAAGTTTGCCGACCATATGCTGCAATATGTTTAAAACCATAAGTGATTTCTATGGGAATATATTGCAGACAGACTAACCAAAAATCATAAGATTTGGTTAGGTCTGAATACAAGCAAAGTAATATGATAAAAGCCCTTGTTCGCTTAGATGTTTATATATTCTTCGCACCACAATCCTTTTGGCAAGTTTAAAGTTGGAGATTGATGTGCTTCTGGTTTGGATTACTACTATACTAAGTTGCTAAAATAACATTTTTTTCATCTATGGCATTAATTAAAATGATATTATTGCCTTTGCTGACTCCCTTTTGGCTCCTTGTCTGCCTTTTAAGGCCTGTCAATGACTGTGACTAGCCAGTAAAGAGCTCAACTCTCCTCATTAGCAGTTGCTGTCCTCATGCTATGTTGGCTCTGCATGGTACTTCTCCCTTTAGTGGTTTCCAGTGTCTCTCTGTCTGCATGTGGAAAAGTGGTGAAGAGCTAAGGGTCTAGGAGTGACAGATGGAAGCCGCTTTGTGACCCATGGAGATTGGCAAGCCCTTCTGTCCCCTCCTGATTGAGTGTCTAACTACCGGTCGCTCTCCTCACGTCAAACAATCCTGCTTTATGTTATCTCAAGGCGCTCCCTCTTGGCCCACTTGCTGTGATGGCATTGTCAGATCTTGACAGCTGTTGTCATCTGCAGCTAGCTCCGGTGCCACTGAGGCTTGATGAATGGCACTTTTATGAGAGCAGTCAATAGGCACAGTTCTGAATGAAGATATAAATACTCATATGAGAGATAAGAAAAAAAGGTGTGAATTAAATCTCTAAATAGGGCCCTGTTCGAATGAGTAACAGATGTTTGGGTTGTGACAGAAGGTGCAAAAGGGAATAAAGTTTTAAATCATCGAGAAAAGTTTTCTGTCTTGGACACGTAAATACATTAGCTTATATTCATGGCTTTTGTCCCAGTTGCTCAATGACAAATTTGTCAAAACAGAATGTGAGATTCTCCACATTATCTTGTATATTACAAAAGAAACCAAAGCCTATTTGTGTCAAAACTTTCAGATTTCCAAGCATATAGCTCACTGTAGCTATTTATGCAAACACACTGTATTTATCTGGGCAATACTTGTGTTCTCAAATTGGTTAACTATTTAAATTAGACTTATCCTTTTATAAATTAGAATAATCCCCTATTTTCATCAAAAAAATAAATAAATTAAAGAAGAGAACTAGACATATTTGCTCCATAAAATATTGGACAGAATTCAACTTAATCATTTATGGTTGTGTTAGAATGTTTCTTGAGGCCAAAAATTTACAATTTTTTTTTATGTAATTTCTAGGAGATAATAAAGTTGGTATTAACTTGTTTTGAGACTATGGACTCATTTACCTTGCCTTTAATTGGCTGCCTAAAAGACATGCTGCTCTAGACTTTATCACTGACAAGTGTTCATTCAAATGTTAATCCCTAAACAACTTATAGTGATATTTGAGGACATATAGAATCCAGATCAGCAAATCCCTAATGTTAGACTTCTGCCAGGGAATTTTGTGATTGCTGTCAGAATACTGATAACTTTTGAATAAAGGCCATGGATTAAAAAAGCTGTGCTATTTCTGCAGGTTAAACAAGTTACTCCTTCCCTTTGTCAAAACTGTTTATTTAAAAAATGTAATCACATTTTACCTGAGCATGCAGTGTTTCAGAACTTTTGTCTTGCTTTTGTTTGATGAAGGATGATATGCAGTAGTTTTTATCTACAGGGCTGTCATTGATTGGTCAGAATTAGCTAGATGAACAAGATAACTCATAAGATTCCCAATATCAGTCTAGCAAATTCAAGAGCTATGGATGAAACACCATAAGCTACCAAGTGATGTTAGATGAAGCATGTCAGCATGATAACAGTATATTTGATGAGAGCATATATCTCAAAGTGGGAGAGGACTCACAATCACTACACTGCACCCAGAACCAGTTAACTCTCCCGAATAGTCTCCTTTTGGGTCTTCATGTGAATGATGGAGATTTGGTGTGAAATAACAGGTAATTTTCATCAATTTCTGGAAAAGTGTTATCAACCACTCTAGTACTGTCATCGGAAAATGCTAAAAACTGCATCCATGAATTTTTATAGTCGCTTTCTATCATATTCTATACTTATTATATTTTGATATTAAAATTGAAATGTAGAAATTGTTTTTGATTGAATTTTTCATGTAAAAGAATCCAAAAAGTAGGGAATACCTGTAAACAAGTTTCCACAAAGGAATACATGATTTCAAACCTTTGGCAAGGATATATTTTGGATTTATGCATGTACTTAATTTTAATCATTTTGACTCTCACAACCCTAATGGATCAACAATCGTTAGAAGTCAGCATATTAGCTATTTATTTACTTGAATATCCTCTAACATTAACATAATCAGTGCTTTTTAACAAAACAAAAAAATAAAATTGTATTCAATTCAATTTAGTTATATAGTGCGAAATGAGCATACACCATCTGCTGGCACTTTAAGGAGAGAATTCAACAGATCATACAGAAAGAATAAATTAAAGTTTTATGTTTAGGGAAACCCAGCTGATTGCATAAAGTCATTAACTTTGCAGGACTCCCTCCTCCTGGATTTGCATGTGGCGAGATTAGACTTTAGCTTGACTTGTATTGTTGACTCTGCAGCGATCAGTCATGGCGAACATGCATGCAGCAACAGCAGAGAAGAAAAACTCGCTTTTAACGGATAAAAATCTCCACCAGAACCAGGCTCAGTTTTGGCTACCTTCTGCCATTGCCAGCTATGGGTTCAAGGAGACAGAAGACACACTAATGTAGCAGGAAAGACTGATCCATAAACAAATTCCATGTTAGAAAAGGTTGCCTTGTGAGAGTAACTGGTGCACATTTGTACTAGGAATATTTTGGGGTCATTAGTACAGAAATTCCATCATTAAGACCAAGACAAAAATAAAATTTGTTAAATGTTTCAAAAACTTTTAGAGTGAATTATAATGCCATTTTGCCACTGTGAATCACAGTCAATACCGTAGCCAGAGCTCAATCTCCTGTATGTTGGACGTCCTGGTACGCCTGTTTTTAAGAGGATTTTCAAACATTGTGTGGGTGGAAGTGCAGCTCTGGAGCAACGTAAGATGTAATTGAAGCTATTTTACCGTATTCTTTCTTTGCATATATAACATATGATGGTAAAGTAGTAATGAGTTGGCAGAATGCAAACAGGGAAAGACAATAAAAACCATTAATTTCTAAAAAGAGTGAACTCCATTTTCCATTTTAGGAAAAAAGTGCTCTCAAAGGGAAAAGTTTTACATTATCAGCTTTTGTCGATGTGTCAGTTTATTCTAAAAAAATTTTCTCCTTAAATATTATTTTTTGCGGACCGTTACCAATTTAAATTGTCTTATCTGGGCCCACTGCCCCACATGCTTTAGGCGTTTTTTTTCTGCTTTCACACACCTGACCTTAATGAAAAGGTGATCAACAGGCTTTAACAGCTTCAGAGGAGGTAATGCTATCATCAGGTGTGTTTGACTGTAGACACATTTAAAACTTGTAGGACTTACAGATCATGATTAAGAAACTGGTCTAAATGGTATGCTTTACATAAGCGAGGGTTGATTTTAGATATTAGTTATTTGGAAGCGAAATAAAAGAATAAGAGAATGACTTGAAATGTATCTTTCATGAAAATAAAACCAAGTGCTTAGGAAAAAGAATAGTTCTCTGTTTGTTTTTGACAGTTATTACATATTTCACTATAAAAGAAATGTAAAAAGGGATAAGAATTCTCTCAAGACATGTGCACACCCCATGCCAAAATGACACGATTTGATTAGTGTTCAATTTAGAGTGCTGCTGTGCTGGGAATGGAAACAATAAAAAAACCTGGCTGTGCCAATACATTTTCAGACCTCTTCATTTTTTATGCTGCGCAGTAACCTGGCTACTCAATCAGTCTATCATTTGAATTGGAATCTGGAAAAAAAAAGATAGTAAGAAAGTAGTTTTTATTTCCACGTTATGCTGACACTGAAGTGGAAAGAAAGCATGATCTACTCAGAATTGAGAGGTTTCCACAGATGGAGTGCTCTCCCCTAGCAGTAAAGAGCAACAGCTCAAATCAGACTCATCTCCGCTACAACCCACTTGCATTTTCCTTTTCTCTATTTCTCTTTTTCTCTGATGGAAAATGAATGAACAAAGAACACGCAAACACATTACGATTCACAGTTTTACTTACTGTGCCTGCATCTTAAAAAAAAAAAATTGAAAAAGATATGGGCATTTGTATTTATGGAATGGCATCAGATACATCCATTCTCCGTCACGCTTATCCTAAGTGGTTTCGCGAGGGGTGCTGGTGCCTATCTTCAGCTGTCTACGGGCAAGAGGCGGGGTACACCCTGGACAGGTCACCAGTCCATTGCAGGGCAACACAGAGACACACAAGATAAACGACCATTCATACACACACTCAAACCTAAGAGGAATTTAGAGAATATAATTAACCTGACAGTCGTGTTCTTGGACTGATGGAGGAACCCAGAGTTCCTGGAGATAACTCATGCATGCTTAGGGAAAACATGCAAACTCCATGCAGAAAGACACCGGTGGGGAATCGAATCAGGAATCTTCTTGCTGCACGGCAGCTGTGCTACCACTGCCCTACTGAGCAGCCCTGGCAGCAGATACAGTGTAATATTAATATCAGCTAAGGTTAAAGCTCAAGGAAACTGTTGTCATGTTAGAGACATGAACAAACTACTGAGTTTTTCACCAGTGTTTGCAACAGGTGACAAATTTCTAGCTGTCATTGCTAGCTGTCCGGGTACTTATAGTTATGGTGGTTCAAAATAATTATGAGGAATTTCATTCAGTTACATTTGGTTATTATTACTGATGCCTGGGCTTTGCTTTATTTTTTTTCCAGTGTTTTATTGTCATTACACTGTCACAAGCACAGAGCAACGAAAGGAAGTCTCTAAATTTAACCCATCCTTTTTGGGAGCAGTGGGCTGCCATTGTGCAGCGCCCCGAGAGCAGTGTGGGGTTAAGGGTCTTGCTCAGGGACCCAGAGTGGCAGTCTGTGGGAGTGGGGCTTCAACTCAGAACCTCTTGATTCCAAGCTCAATCCCCTAACTACTTTTGTCCTGGAGAAGTTCTAAAAAATCTTCTACAGAGAGTTTTAAATGACATGGCCAATGCACAGGTGTTCCAAGCCTGATGCCGACTTACCATCAATCTGATAGCCCAATACTCAGATAGCCACCCACTACAACAGCCCTCCATAATGGAATGCCCCCACTACAAATAATTATCAACGTCGCCAATCCGACAAGAGTGCACTCATGTGCTGAACAGAGCCACTCTTCACTAGAACTCTATCAGATTGCAGCAAGATTAAGTAGTTTACAGCTTGCAAAGAAGCTGTGTAAAGCCCAAAAATTATCAGAATAAAAATTATTATGACTGTAGATGTACTGTACAAAGTGTGTGTTATGCACATTTTTAAGAGTTCATATGAAACTTTTTCATCAGTTATTGTTTTAAAACAAAAAAGTGGATTATTTAAGGGAGTGTAGGGTAGTTGCAGAGTATTAGTCACTTAATGTGCAAAGAAAAATTTAATACGTTTCACATAGGTAAAAAAATTTGAAAATGGAAAAAAAAATTTTCAAGACTACTTTTGTGATGCAATGTCGCTGAGTAGAGTAGAATAGGTCTATCTCAGCTTAATCCATCTTTAAACTGCATTAGCTCTAACCTCACCTCATCATCCCCAAGATATGAACAAATTTGGCTTCTGAGAGAGAGAAAAATATATTCCAGTTTAAACATCGCATAACAAACAATCAAAAAGTTGACCATAAAAATAATGTTTTTTTTTGTTTTTTTCTCCAAACCATTTACATTTTCAGAACACAACAGAACATTGTATTTTGCATGAGATTTAAAACAACAAAAGCAGATATATGGCACACAATCTAGTAGCAAACCTAAATGGGTATTCAAAGGCATTATAAATCAGTGGAAGACAGACAAACAAAAACTGCTTTCTGCTTAGAAAGAAATAAAGGACTGCTAAAAATAGAAGGATGAACAGAGGAAAGTTGAAAGCACAGCAAAAATGGCCCAATAACAGAAAAGAACAACATTTCCTCAAAAGAATGCTTTTCTTCAGAGAGTAAGTGCTTTCAGCTGTAATCAGATTCTCCAGGTTTAAGCCTATTTAGATAGTTGCTGTGGGATAAGGTAAGCTGCCTGCTCTTCTTCAACTATGCAAGCTTACAAAGACTAGCGTGAACATGCTATACACCATGTGACACACTTTGATGATGAAGATAAATCATCTTGAAAGTCATCTAAAAAAGTAACAAGAGCTGTTTGCCAACATGAAGCTATACCAGCTATGTAAATATATATTGAAGATGAAGGTGATATCGGTTCTACCTTTAACTATAAGTGTGTAAGTCTATCTGGCAGACTGATAAGAATAGAAATCAAAGGGTGTTGTTATAGTGGATAAATATCCAGCCATATTTATTGGCTTAAAAATGTTTGATTTGTTGAAATGCCTTTAATTTCTTAGAATATTTATAGCAAAAATAGTCATATTTATGATGATGTCACAGCAGATTACAATCATTTATCAACCTGAAACATAGATCAAATTATAGATATGAATAAATAAACCATCTTTGAAATTCAAGTGTAGGTATGTGGATTATTTGATTACAAGCACCAAGAATATTATGCATCAAGTCCTCCTTTACTACTATTTTATTCAGATTTGTAATAATACTTCTATATTTACAGAGGTGAACATACCTATCACAATGCATTAAAAATAATTTATCTTGAACACCTTTAGAAGTAGAGGAGGAACCTATAATAATTTAAATTAAGATGAAGAAGCTATAGAATTTTTATAAATGGTTTGAATGTAATTTGGTGACTAAAAGTATTAGCCTGGGTGCCAGTCAGAACTTAGTCCCGCCCACAAGGTTTGAGTTCGGGGAAGTTCGGTCTGGCTCTGCTCCATAGTAGCGCGAGTATTAAAGCCCACTGTCAGGCGATCCAATCAAATTGTCAGGGCGGACTTTATACGATGATGGACAGATGATCAACAGTAACGTAATCAACCACGTGACCAAAGCGCGCTAGGGTGACAACAATAATGGCTGCCGCTGGAGAGTTTGGGTGAGTAGATTCTGCTATTAGGTCTGTTCTAGAAGATATCGACAGCAAATTAATTTTAAAAGAGGAACAGAGAAACGCAAAACTGCACGCTTTGATTTTTGTGGACAACAACTATGCCTCGCTTAACATACGTCACGCACTCCGTTGCTCTTATTGGTTGTAGGTCTATCCAATTGAGTGCAGAGGCATTTTTTTTCCTGGTTCGTTCGAAACACGCCCCATAATCACAGCTCTATGGAGCAGTATCAGACTCATATTCTGACTAGAATTGAGTCGGACTACGTCAGGCTATAAAAGTATGGCTGTATGACTTTTTTTGTTTTGTTGCCCTATACTTCTATCAAAGATCCATTTGGAAAACTGATGGACGCATGCACAAACCAGGACATGTATATGTCTTGGATGATAGCAAAAACTGACCTAAAGTTAAGATTCAGATTTCTTATTAATTAAGTATATTTGAAAGATCTGCATTTAGTTTTTTTTTTTCTTTTTGGGGGGGGGATTTGGATATTTAATAACCTCTTAACATCCACCTAATTTTAGGAAATTCTCACCTATTTTGCATACCCAAATGGAAAGGCAAATAACTTAGGAACTGTAAGCCCAAATTACATGTGTGATACATTATTTGAAAGTTAACACCATCTAGTTTCTGAATATATACATGAAAACTGGGTGAGTAAAACACAGCCAAAGCTGTATCAGTTCAAACATGACTCAAAGTTTGTTTTTTTTTTATTCTCAAAAATAATAGGTCTTTCTTGAATAACAGTAATAAAGACATGCTTTGCTTGTTGTGGCTGCTTTGTCATGTTTATGTTTTGACATGCTGCTATATATGTGTTAATTGTGTTTTATAATCATAATAACAACAATAATAATAATAATAATAATAAATTGGTGGGTGAATTGTCGAGAATCTAAGCTTACAAACGATTTCTAACACTTCTATATTGGTAAAAATTTTACTGTTGTAATTTTCATGCATTCAAAGTTATTGGTTGTAAATGGTTTAAAACTGATTGCCAGCGACCCGGTGGGTTTTGATAGAATAAATATTAATTACAATTAACTTCTACACTTACATGCAGCACTAAGTCCTGATGTAATATCTATTTTAAGGATACATGTATTTATATGTAACATGCATTTATGAAAATCTCAGAGATAAATCAAAAAGAAAACTAGGATGTCCTTTATTTTTCAAAAAGTATTGGGAATAATATTAGGACATCTTTTAATAGTTTAACTTGCATGACAACTGATCAACATGATATTCCCTAATATTTTTATCATTAGAATTAATCACTAATCATTCATATTGATACTGAAGACACAGGGTCTGCCTTAGCACCCTATAAGGGCAAGTTTTTGACTCCTCAAAATCACTAATGAGCATTTTTTTTTAGAGACTTTACATATAGAGTACAAGCCAACTGTCACATATATCCTCATGTTTTTCAATTCAGGTGTTGATAGATTGCATCTATACGGATTAACCTTATAGTAAGCTTTGGCTTGTAGTTTATAATGCTGTGTATTTTTCACAGATATTTTGATATGGGTGGTTGATTATACCTGCAACACTTCTGTGTTTGTCCCCTTGGTCTCTCTCTGCAGGTGCTGAAACAGACTCAGAGCTGTTTATCTTGTCTTTTCTTTTTCCTCTTCTCTATTTTTTAACCTTTTCTCCATTTAACATTTCACCTCAACTGTCTTCCTATTTTTCTGTTGTCTTGAGTTTATGTGTTCATTGGATTTGGCATAATCCAATGAACACTTGTGAAAGTAAATTTATTTGACTTCATTTTGACACTAAAAAACAAATCTTAGAGCTACACTGCAAGAACGGGACCAAAAAATAGCAAAACAAAACAAACAAAAAAAACACATTGCTAGAATGGTTTGTTATGTACGGAAATATCTTCAATTTATCATGGTTCTTATTTACAAATTTCACTAGTTTTTTTTTCTGTTTGGATTTATTCTGTTTTTCAAGAATTTTCATCTTTGTACTTCTCTTCATAGAACTTTCTAATTAAATATTTGCAATATCTGCAAGAAAATCATCATCTTTTTGGCTTTTGGTGCTAACTATCTGCACATACCAGTTAATTTGGTTATATTTACCTTACAAATAACTGATATCAAACCCTCAACATATGGCAGCCTATACAACTGCCATTTTAGCTTGAGAACAATCCCTTTAAATATTTCCCTTCTCAATTTTTTGAGTTTACGAACAGTAGTTTTTATATTGTTGGGGGTTCACTGTTTTAAATCACTAAACCTCAGGGTTTGTATTGCAATTGTTATTGAGCTAATATTACATAGAAGTCAGATGGCAAAGTTATTCTTTTTTAAGTAGTTTTAATTATTTTGTACCAATAGTTAAGCATGTATAGTTGTTTTCACTATATTTACGTAGGGTACAATTCCTTTGGAATGGTTTACTCAAAAGAAAAGTTCAGAGTTGATATTTCCTTCTGTCTTATATTTAAAAAATATAGAAATAAGATGAAAGAAAATGAGAAATAAATGAAGGGAGTGAGAATGTTCCCTAATGCACTTGATCCTCAATGTCTTCACAGGTCCAGGAGGAGCTCTGTCACATTTATGCCTTAGAAGACAAGAGCTCCTGCTGCTTCCTCTCCTGGGTTTTAAACTCAAACCCTCTCTTTGAAGATCCTTTTTTTGCAGCATCTGCTTTTTCCTCATCCCCCAACCCAATGCCACATTGCCTCCCCGCCTCTTTTCACACTCTGATTGCATGTATCTCTCATCGGATTCCCCTGGCTAATTGCATCATTCTAATGGTCTTTTTCATGATCACGCTCCATGGTAAGTTGACGTTTCGTGCAGCTTATTAATTAGAATTAGCAAGAATAGGACAGGAAAAAAAGAAAGTGCTGATCAGTAGTATTAGAGCAGAAATTGTGATAGTCTCTGCTTCAGTGGCTGAGACTGCAAAGTGATCAGAAAATGAGCATCAGATCCAAAAAGTTTACATCATTGCGAAACACATTTATTTTAATTCTATTACATTCATGCTATATATAACTCCACATTTTGTGTTCATCATCTATAAACAGCCAGCTTTTGTGGTGCTTTAATGTCTATTGACTTATTATCTCAATTGGTTGCTGCCATTATCAGCAGCGCACACACACATGGCGACAAGACTTGGCCCTGCTGGTGGGAGTGTAGGTGTCTCCATCCTCATCCTTTCCTGGCACACACGTTTCTACGCAAACACAACACCAGACACACAAAACATCAGCATTGAGGATGTTGGATGTCTCCTCCTTTTGCTGGAGGGCTTACCTCTCTCCCTCCTATCTGTATCCCCCCTTCCACTCACAGTCACTCGGTGATGCTGCCACGTCAGTGCAATTTAACAGTTCTTTGATCCATGTCCTGAGAGTGAATGGCAACAAATTAAGCAAATTATCTGAACCACCCACGGGCCTCAAGCAAAGAAGGAGGTGGAGGGGGAGGTAGGGAGGGACTAGGGGGTGGATGCTACAGTTGTCAAAAGGAGGGTCGAGTGTGACTACCAAAGCTGTGAGGCAGGGAATGAATAAATAAATAAGTAGAGCTGTATAGTAACCGACAAATGACCTGAATCAGGGGAGATGCGTTCTGCCTCGGTGCTCTCTACCTGAGAGAGCAAGAGCTTCGTGAAGAAAGTTAGCAAGAAGGCTGGATAAACAATTTGGCTTTATGCGTCTCTACGCGTAGCTGAAAGAATGAAGAATTTTTTTAAACCTTATCAGAAAAACATCAGATGAATTCATGCAAGACAAATTCCCATTTCATTTTTTGAGACAAACAGTTTTTCTTATTACGATGGTGTTCAGCCAGAAAGCTGGCAGTCCATTAAAGAACTGTGACCTTAAACGTTTCTCTATCCAGTTACAGAGCCATGAAAATATGTTTGCCCCATTTAGGCTTTTTCTGTTAGTTTTATCACACACACCTTATGCTTGATTATGCAACACATTTTATAGTTTTTTTATGTATTAAGAAAATGTACTAAGAAAAGAAAAGAAATACACCTTTCTCATGTTAAGTAATCAAATTAGTCCAGTTCAGTTTCATTAGTCACACCAGCCATGATTACTTTCTTTCTAGAAGATATCAACAAATTAAGCAGAATTGGCTTAAATTTTTCAAAAAGCAACACAATGAGCATTATTAGTAATGTTGTGATGGTCTGGGGCTACTGTACTTTGCTTCTTCCAAAGGTGGACAAATTTGTTGTTACATTCTAATAACACCAGGCTCAGTTTGTCACCTCTATACCTTAAGCTCAGGTGCTTGAAATAAACAGCAGGACAATAGTACAAATCAAAGCAGGAAGTTGAAATGTTGAAACTTGTACTAAAAAGTCTTAACACAATGCCTTCTGTTTTCATGTCATTCAATTGGTTACCTGTATGTTTCCAAACCCATTTTAAAGTTATTTTATTTGTTTCAAAATATGATAATGGCTTGGGACCCTCTTGCCTCTCTGATCTCCTACAGCCATATATACTATACCTGCCGCTCCCTTAGGTATACCAACCAGTAGCTCTGTAAAGTGCAACAAAATAAGAAGAAAGCTTATTACTTTTTCTATACCTCTTCAAGCGGCCATCACATTAGATAGGCCTTATTGCTCTGTCAGTTTAAAAACCTTCCCAAAACACACAAACTCTTTTTGCAAAAGAGTTTTGTTCACTCTGAGAAGTTAGCCTTTATTCAATAAATGTCTTTATTTCTGCCTTTTTTTTCTTTATCTTTATATTAGGATGCATCTTAACTTTCTGTCTATTTTATGTACATTATGTACTATACAGCACTTTGTGAACATTGGTTACTCGTAAGGATGGCATGATGTAAAACCTTAATAATATTGGGCGAAACAATCTTTAACAACCCATGAGGTCATAACTGTAGGGTTGGGACAAAGGGTTATAAGGGCATGTGTTTTAATGAGATTCGTTCACTGAGCATCAAAGGATGATAACCAGACTGACAACAGAATGTTTTTCTTATGTTTAAATAAATGTTTCAGTTAAACCAAAAAAAAAAAAAAAACAAAGAAACAAGACAGCGTAGTTTGTAACAAAAATAAATAAATAAATAAACACTCCACCTATTTTCTTGATTCGTAAAGTTTACTTTAAACTTTAAGCTATATTGCTTTTTTTAAATATGTAAGTTAAAATAGTTATGTATTAATGACATAATATCGTTTGTTGGATGTTTGTTCCATAAAGCAGTCATTCAGCAAAAGGTTTCTATGACATCTTTATGTTCTCAGTATACAATCTGCTGACGGACTTTTTGCTGAAGCAGTTACAAGCTTGTTACACTGCTTTTAACTTCTCCTGACATGGTAGAATAATAACAGTGATGTAAACCCAAGCCAATTTTTCATGGATATATATCTTTTGCTCTTAAAGACATGGGTTGAAGCCGCAGGATGTCAATCATTTCTCACCATTACCTCTTCCATAGGGCCCACTACTGAAATAACGCTCCATAATATTCTCCATTCCAGCTGTTATGACTGTGTTGCTCTTAATGTTCAAATCCTCTAAAGCATCCCACACGGTATCTATCTTTTCAGTTGTCTGAATTTGGACTGGAAGACTTGTCTTCAGCTTGTACTGTATGTTCTGGAAGAATTGGGGAAAATGGAACCATTCTTTCCTTTTTCACATTTGCCTATAGATGGTGTTAGCAATAACACCAAATTAGATTTTATGTAGGAGATATTGGTCTGTTTATGTTAACCATTCTTAAATTTTTGGCTGCAGAAATGTTGAGATGACTGTGGGTAAAAATATTGCAAAGTTCTTCATACAACGGTTAATTTATTTTGGTATGCTGTGGTAGAAAACATATGTAGTTGACGGCTCACCAAGCTGTCTGGTTTCCTGAAAACCGAACAAGTTCAAATAAAACCACAAAGTGGTGGCCCCAGAATGCTCCCTTGTTGCTGCTCAGCACACTGCTCCTTATAGGATAGGTTGAGCAAAGAGGACAAAGTCCCACAGAGATACTTTATTATATTTGGTCAGTTTTTTGGGAAATTAATATGTTGAGATCTTATGTTATACTTTGATTTATGTGATGATGCACAGAAATTAGTTATTTCACTATAAATTGGTGAAGTTTATGATTCGTCAATGTATCTTTTTGTCAGTAGACAAATAGTGTCATGTGTTACATGAAAGAGTTAAACTCTCTGGGTGGATATTTTTATCTTTGCTCTCAACTTATTACTCATTTTATAGTGTATTACATGTAAGTCCTTTTAATTTTATTTTTTTCCTAAACGATCCTGTTATCAAGTGTTTTCTCTTCAGTAACATCCAGCCACTTTGCAAGTTGGGAAGAAAAACCCTTAAGGTAAGAAATGCTTGTTTTTATGTATTAATGTATTGAAATTAAACTTTTTTAAAGCTGACAAGGGATTTATACAGAAGTTTCTTATTGAATATGTCTTATGATGCTAATATATCCTAAAAAATATATCTTTTGAATTTCATGAAATTTCGTTTTTGGTTAAAAAAAACAAAACACATTCCCACACACACATATACATATACTGTATGTATTTTTTCTCCAAACATTTTGAACACTGATCAACCATTTAATGCTTGATACCACACATTAATGTAATGAGTCAAAAGGAATCAGTTTCCCATAGCCTATAAGATAAAGATCATAATGGTTTTGTTTGCACGTGTTTAAGCATGTTATCACCGAATCAATAGGTTCCCACAGTCTAAACTGTAATTAGACTCAGGCTGATAAGGGTCATTCTAAACTTATGTTCAGAAATCAGCAAGTATGTGTGTTCCTACACACTAAGCTTTCACCCTTGCTTCAGATCAAATGCCACCAGAAGGTAGCAGGCTTCCTTTAAATTATCCAATTAACCTTGTAAACGTGGGGGCAACTCTTAATTATTGCTATAGGTGCTGTTGCATTATTAGTTTGCATAACAGTGAATAAAGAAATATGTAAAATGTTTTAGATCTAGCTATATTTCAGAACAACTGTCTGAAAATATAAAAACTGGTAATGACAACTTGCTCAAACAATTTATGCAGATAATAATACTCTAAACCTTTTGTCCACAAACTTCAAACGCCTTCTGTTAAATTCTGCTTATATATTTCTAAACATTGATAGAACTTTTGAAAACTGATTATTTGTCTTACTTTAAAAAAGATACCGATTATATTAAGTGATTTAATATAAGAACTGAAAGAAGACTTTTGTTTTTGATGACTAGGATTTGTTTTCAGGAATCAAGAGCAAAATTTTTTGCATCATAAAACTATTAAAGAAACATGGAGGGCAAGCCATTTAAAGAGAAGTCGAGCAATTTGGATTAAACATTTATCCTAGAAGGAAGCTGGAAGCTTTCCTTTTAAAAAGGTTGGCAGGCATGTCACTGGTTTGATTTTCGAAGGACCATTTAGTTTAGAGCAAACACATAATAGAAATGCCAGTTGGAGAAATAGAGATCCAGATAAGATTGTCTATGTAGCCATAATGTTAGAGCCCATCAAAAGCCAAAGACATAAAGGAAAATTATATCTTATTCTAAAAAAAAAAGGACTTTAATATATAAGAACAATTGAAAAATTAAGTTAGGATTTGATCGTTTCTCGTAATATTACTGTCAGTAATGTAATGTTAGTAATGTCAACATATTTTAGTAATGCTACTAATGTTATGTTAGGGAAGCCATTAATTCCCATAAAGATCTGTGAGTTCTAGGCATCTGTTGCAACTTTAATTTTTGTCCATTCTTGAGCCTCTGTTGCTTGTTTTTCACCACTGGATGTCTGAGTTTTTTCACTGAACTACTCATTCAGGAATCATTATTCATCCAAGCACTGCTTATACACACTTATTTGCTGCCTTTGCTTGTTTCCAACAGATAAACTAATCCAACCATACACTAGTTCAAATAGTGGCTAAGGTGAAAGTGTTACAAACAGTACACCGTAGTACACCAAGCAATATAATTTGACATAATATTTAGGTGTTTATCTATAGGTAAATAAGTAAGAAATTCTTAAATTCATTACTTTGCTTTGATTTCCTGGGTACATTTTGTCTCTTCTACTACCCTAATATTGTGACTCAAAAAACTATTGACTTTAAAAGTGTACCTATTCATTGTCATGATGGGTTCACTAAAAGCGACCCAAGAATGCAGAACACCACTGACGGACACAGGGATGAAAGTTTAACAAGTTTATTTATGCACAAGCACACAGAATGTACTGGTTCGGGTTCGGGGTCTGGATACTGGTTCACCGGAGTCTGCGTGAGAGACAGTTCAGTTAGCGTTGCCAACAGAGGTTTGATTCCTGAAGTTCACTGATTGTACCTTGAGGGTTCTTGAGGTTAGCTTTGGGAGAGTCTCTGTTGGATCTGGAGAAGAGTTCATCAGCAGAGTCCGTTTGCTGCTTCAGCGTCTCAAGTCTAATTTGAACAGACCTTGGCTTTGGGATTCCTAGCTCTAGTCCAGAGCTGCTTGGAGGTTCTCTGAGATTCTTCAGGTTTGGCTCTGAGAGTCGGCTCGGCAGGTTAGCTCTTCCTGAGCTTTCACTGAGGAGACACAGGTTTCCTAGAAGACAGAGACAATGGTTAGAATCCAAGCTGGATTCAAAAGTCATCGAGTTACTCTGAGGATCTAGGCTTAAGCGCTGACCAACTGGAACAACACTGCGGCGTTGAGGCAAGGTCTGAAGACAGCTTAAGTAGTGGATCCTCTGATGATCTTGATGAGCTGCAGCTGTGCAGGAGGCTCCCTCAGAGGATCCACGGCGGACTCTGCTGGAGAAAGGTGGAATTTCTCCAGCTCCCAACATTCATGATCAGTAACAGAAACTTTGTTTCTAGGAGACAAAATGCTAAATGTTTTCTCTACATCATTCCTTTAACTTTGATGAGTTCATACATTCACAGATTGGAATTAACAATTATTGGCTTGGCATTTATTATTTTAAGAATGTATTTGTGTTTACATTTTCAGTACATTTACACAAATGAATGTCCACTATCATCTAACAGTCATAATTTGAAACAAGGAACAAAATAAAGAAACGAACTCAAGTTAATTTTCACACAGTTTTGAAACAGATGCAGCAATTTTTTGGTTTTTCATCCTACATGATTCCCATCATTTAGCATTTTGTAATAACAAGACAACTTAAAAGTAAGAGGACATGATATGAATGCAACACAAGTGGAAGTATGCGGGACAGGTATTGAATATGGTTGAACTGGGCTGCAGGCCCTGCAAGGGCCCCGAGCCATTCAAATCAATGTGTACACTCAGGCGGTGCACTGCAGGTTCTGTTATTAAGGACATGTAGCTCTAAGTAACCTTTCTGCAAAAAGCAAGCTTGGCCTGATGCCTCAGCAGTCTCAGTATCAAGCCCCTGAATTTCTCGGCCAAAACCGGAAAAGGCAAGTACCAGACAGAAGGAGCCCTGTTGAATTTCCTAATAAAATGAATTCAACTTAACTACTCAAACCAATACAGCAAAACAGAAACAAAGAAATAGAGGGGTTATTGAATAAATGAAGGACATCAAAAAAGCTTCTTTTGTCAGAAGTGCAGTTTCTGTTGCCAGTAGTTAGGCTAGCCGGGTATAAGTGTCTAGTCTGACTGCCCTTTTATAGAATATCTGCTAGTATATCTGAGTCTGTTGTTAATTTTTGTAGGAGATTTACATCAAAATTCAACGTCAACCAAAGTACCACATAGAAAAAAATAAATAAATAAATAAAAGTTGTCAAAGGAAAAATATGAAGCCAGTGAGTACAGATGTGATTTAAAGTGTGACATATAAGAATATAAACGAAGCGTGATAAGTATTGGCATTTTATTACACATTTAAGGGCCTACATCCTTAAATAGACAATTATTTCTGTGAACCACCCTGAACCATGGTGCAGCTCAAAGTAAGCGAGTTCTAAAGGATATAGAGGATGCATAAGGCTGCAGGTGGTCATGCAGTTAGTGCAAATAATAAAATACTTAAAATCAGAAACATAGGACAGCTTCTGCTACAACAGAGAGCAAACAACACAAGGAAATCCATGTTATGCCATTAAAGTAATATTTGTGAGGGGTAAGGTTGTTGCAATGTACTGGACTTTGGTTGTGTGGGAGCGGGTTTCGATATTGAAGCTGAGTATGGGGTGGGGGCAGAAACAGGGGAGCTTGGATGGTCCAAATTAAGTGAGGTGGAATAATACCCTTCACATGTAGAAAGAGATGCTGGAACATTAAAAAAAGGTGAGAAAATGTACAAATGGAATTACTGCTAAGCTCACCAAGGATGGAATGGGTCAAATGAAATATCCCTAAAGTTAAACAACACTTACCAGCTTACACCTTACACCTGGTGGCTGACTGTAATCAAGTACCCTAAACCATAACCCCCCCCATTTCTAATAATAGAAAACCTGTACTGCATTAAACCGAGTCAAGCAGCACTGAGTAGATGCTAATAAAAACGGAAATTTAGAAATTAGATAGCAACAGGATTCAGTCAGGTATTATGAGGAAGGTAGTTATTACATGGTGCCATTCATTGAATTCATCTCTAGAGTCACTGTTATATACACGTGCTTGATTTGTGAACTAAAAATGAACACTGTAGAACAGTTTGGACTATGGGCATATCTTTGAATCACAAACCATTTATAATTGGCCATGACAGGAGCTTCTGGTTGCCAGATCTGATCTACAAAGGTTCAGGAATATTTAAAGTTCCATGTCAACCAAATACATGCTCCTTAAAATATGCATTATTCGAGACATCATTGAAGTCTCAGCCCAGGGCAAACATGACTAGTACAACAATTGACCATACAAAGGCAAACAGAACTAAATATGTAGGCACAGACTCACATGAATTAAACATTTCTTTCATCTTTTCTGTCATGTATTTTTTGTCAGTGGTGTGACTCATCCATTTGAAGTTTAATAGAATAGCTAACTAATAGAGAAACTTGTGTACTTCATTTATTTACTTCTTTTGAAAAACATTTACCTGTTATTCATTTAAAGCACATCTTATTAATTGTCCGACTTTAATTTTCCTGTTTGCAGCTGCCTGTATTGCTCTATAAAGTGTAGTTCTTGGGTGGTTTATTTATTTTAATTTAGTTTGTTTGGTTTGTTTGATGTACGCATGACAAGATATTGCAGCAAGCTGAAGCATCCTACCAAAAAAAAACTGTTTCCACCACTTGTTTGTAGAGTAACAGTATAGTTTATACGTAAACTAATAGCAGAGTATTTAAAATAGTAAGTACAACTTAAAGTCTACTAATAGCTTTAATTTCCATTGGAAAATATTGATTAAAAATGCTTTACATTTTTATGCAAAATACCTTAACGACTGATCCAACCTTTAAAAGTAAAGCATTTTAGAGAAACACCTCAAATCTGTTCAGCCTGGACAGAACCAAAAAGGTATACTTTATTATAATTTAGATTTTTTTATAAAAAAAAAAAAAAAAAAAGAAATTAAACATGGACAGGTGGTTGCGTATCGCCATCTGTCAAAGGGGGTTAGGTGCACCCTTAAAAGGATACCAACTAATGTAGAAACATAATTTCTACTCCAAAGGAGTCATTTATCTGATGAGTAATAGACCCCTTTTCAGTTGGTAAACTTAGTGATGTATTTCTGTGGGCAGAGCATAAAGATTCCCTCCGAGCACTGTAACAACTGTATCTAGCAAGTTTGGTTGTTTAAAAAAGAAAAAAAAAATACAGCTGCATAAAAGTCTGACTTTGTCTAAACATATGGCATATAATATATGGTAAAGAAGTTTACCTTAAAAGTATGGAACCAGATTGGTCGACACACCAATTGATGAAGATCTGACCAAATAACTTCTGCCGAATGGGGAAACATATATGTACACCTCGCTAACTTAAAAACAGAGGGTGTTCCAAAGATCTACCAAGCTGAGCCAAGCCCAGAAACAACCATGTAGCTGGTAATATCAAACAGAAAAAAAACTGTATTTTAGCGGTAAATGGCACTTTCATTGGGTGAGTAACTTTACTTAAGCAAACCATATTCTGTATTAATAAAAGAAAAATATTTAATTACCTTTATTTAAGTGGAAGTATAAATCCTACTGTTAAAAAACACTTTTGTGGAAGTTAGAGTATGAACGCTACAGCAGCAGTGTTTAAAGTACAGAAGTGTAGAGAGAGAAAAAAAGGCAAGACAATTATTAATATAGCTCATTTTAGTAGCACAACAAACATGATGGGAAACACTGAGAAATATACATTGCAGGGGGCATAACCGTAAAACCGTAAAATACAGTTAAATCAAGTAGAGTTCAGCTACGTATATGATATTGTTAGGATTAACCTTTACCAACGGAATTACAAAGCATTTGTTGGCAATACTGACGATATGTGATAATGATAAGTAAGAAGTAAAACCTTGAATCATGACGTCACATAAAAAAGAGGCAGACAAGCACTTAAAATTTAGACCTTTTTCTATATCTAAATCTCTGTTTAGAATAGCTGCACAGAGGGTACTTACAAAGAGAAGAAACAAAAAACATATACAGCTTTATGAATGCAAAGCAATATAAAACACACAATATAAATGTCATATATGTAATGTTCTATACCAGTAAAAAGTGTCCCAACCTTTTCTGATTGCACTGTGTTAGTAGAATTGAATCTGGGTTTCAATATTCCTTTGTTTCAGGATGTTTTGTGTGTGTCTCAAAGTGTGGCCACATTTGGTGAGTTGGCCTCTTAACATTGGCCTTTTCTTTGCCTGCTTAGGAGTGTAAAAACAGTTATGTCGGTTCCTAAGTAATGAAGCCATAAGACTGACGCTCTTTTTCCCTCTTTATTCCACTTGATGGCAAAAAAAAATCTATCATGGTTCTCTCCGTCAGGTTGAAACATTTGCTTCAAAAATATAAATGATACAGGTATGAAATATACATAAAAATAAAATAATAAAGGCAGAATGGGAGAAATGTAAATAAGGTCAAAAGACTGTGTGGCTACACTCCAATTAAAACACTGCAGCAGAAACCACACCCCTAAACATCCAGAAACTTGCTAATGAGCAACAAAATATGCACATTTGCAAAAGAACTTCAGTACAATTAAAAATACTGCATATCCTTACATATGACAACCTTTGACTTTCTGGTACGTATTGTGACTTACTCCTTTTTATCTTAACTTTAAGGTATAGTGGAGGACGTTCTTTTTCTGGGTGGATCATCAAAATAAGTGGTCCTCCTAGACTTAGACAACTTTTATTGTCATTTTGTATACACAGAGTGTTTACAAAACACATTTTAATTTAGTACAGCTTTCCAGACAGTAAATTAACCTTTCTATTCCATAAAGTGCAGCAGTGATCAAATGTAAGCAGTGTGAGCGAAAAAACAAGGTGCAAAAAAACGCATTTATATGGAAGTTCAAAGCATAAGTATGTATGCTACAAATATGCAGTATTTTTGGTTTGGTGTTATCAGTGTGATGCAGAGTCTCTGACATGATTTGGAGTTTTTTTTTTTTTCAACAGTTCAGCAGTCTAATTGCGGTGGGGAAGAAACTGTTGCAGAATCTCCTAACTGTCAATCATTCTGGTGATATGTTCGTCGCCATGACCATCGGTGAGTCTGACAGAGTGGGAAAATGGCAAATAATCTTTTGGAAAGTAAGCTTGCGTGTGCATTTTTTTTTTTAAATTTGCGAAAATCCTCTATTATACCTTTAAAGTGAATTTAGGCTCCTTCAATTGAGGCCTCTGCATTTTTGCTAACCTAGAGCCTTTGTCACTATATTTAGCACCTTTGTAGACCCCACTAGTGACTTTTTTTCAAAAAGGGACAAGCAATAAATCAAGCAACTTTTTCTGGCTTGTTGGAGACTTTGGTGATAACACATTGTAGCGCTGAGAGGTGTGGTGTGGTGTGGAAGGAAAAACTCAGCAAAGTTGGTTGGAGCAAAAACAAAAGGTCATTTATTAAGTCTCTTCCATCAGAGCATGGTTATACTTAGAACAAAATGGCAGCTTTCCAATCAGACCCTTACTACAGCCAACAGTCCACCTATATATTGTTATCCCCGCCTTCTCAATTTACCCTCAGCCAATCAAAGTTCAGCCATCATGGCTCCCTCTATAAGAGAGCTGGGTTTGAGGCAGGCCTCCTCCTTAGCAAGGTTCCAAGATGGCTTCTAAAAAATGAAACACCCACAAAGGTAACAAACAATTCAAAAAACAAAAGGATCATATACACACACATTCTAGAACCTGAACATTACAGAAAATCTTATTGCTTTTTAACACACATGATAACACAGATTACTCTGAGTTTACAGTCTTCATCAACAGCTAGTAAGTGAGCCCCTCCCACCTCCAGAACACCTACAGGGAGTTGGATACAACAGCTGCAGCCCATGTCTTCAATCAGAGAGGAATTGCTCTCCTCTGTTTCCCCATCGAACTTGAGTCACACATGTGCAAAGCTTCCACTTATCCCCCTCGAATTTAAACTCAGAGTATAAATATAATATTTTATCTTTTTTTCCATCTTTAAGCTGTTGCAGTGAAATAGAATAGGATGCGAGTATCATTTCAGTGTAACTAATGGACCCGTCTCCAGTGTCTCTGACTATATTTCATTACTTCTTAAATCGAATTCTTTAGGATTATATATATTTTTTCAATCATTCAAATTAGAATCTGTGAAAAATAAAAAATTAAATTTATTTGCTGTGACAAACTGAGAAGACACCTTTATTTCTACTTTACATTGTCTTTAATAATAATGGACACAATGGACAATATCATCCAAAGAAGCAAACTGTATAATGTAGACGCTACCATTCATTTCTTTAAGGACAGATGCTGGTTATGGAGACCAATAGTAGGTCATAAAAGAGAAATCACTGATTTCTAAGGGAAGTCCCCCCACTGCATGGGCATCAACATATTAGATGGGACCTGCTCACCACCTAATAGATGTTGAATTTTCTTCATTTGAAATAAGATCACTCATATCCTTGGAACAAGCAGAACTCAATTTAATGTAATTTAAGGGGCTGGTTTTGCGTTTATTTGACAAAAACAATGTTGTTACTTATTTCCCTTTTCCTTTCCCTCAACTATCAGTTGTAAGCCTCAGACTAAATGTTAAAATATTCAAAATGAGATACCTATTCAAAAGAAAATGTTTTGCATAACTTCATTGCTCTTGCAGTTTTACCTATACGGCATTAACATAAAAAAGAGCATTTCATAAAAATAAGCCTGCATATAAATAGTCTAAACACTTTTTTCCCACATGCGGGGATATAATATTTCGGTATGGCATTCTCCAAGGATATTATCCGCATTATTCACAAATTATGTTCAGCAATGACAGCACTGGTCAGCTAAATATAAATCAAAATTGTGATGTCCTTTTGAAAGGGTTAGAGTAGCTGAAGCATAACAACAGATTGTAACATCTGCCCTCTCTTTAATTAGTCCTCACGAGGCAAAAGAGTATTTCTGATACGACGTTTAAACATGGAAATATGACATTAGATTGTGGAAAATGAGGCCTCTGACGCAGGCTGAACCTGAATAGAATGTTAGTTCATTAGCAAAGTAAAGAAGAAGCTCAGAGCAATGTCCTCTTTTTACAGAAGTTAAACAGGCTTTGGTAATGTAATGTCAAGGAATCTCTTTCATTAGTGGTGATGTGGTGATTTCTTGTCTCCTGTCTTTACCTCGTCCTGATGACTGACAGAAACAATTTGAATAGGTGGCAGAAGTTGTCCCCAAAGAGAAACCTGAAGTACTTGTCTCAGAAGCCTTAATACACCTAGGTTTTAAAGGAGGAATGTAATTTTTTTTATTGATTTAAATTTTATTTCTTAAACATTTTAAGGTTTTATAAATAGTATGGGGAGGACAGTAACTGGTTCTATAAAAAGCTGTTAAAGTAAAAGTGAAATGCCTTGAATTAGAAACAAATACAATATGAGATAAGTTAAAAAGCAATATATTGGAAACAAATTTATTTATTTTAGGTTGATTTGGTAAGAGACATGAAATTACATTGATAAGAGACTGCTGTCATTTCATTAGTCCAGGCAGTTCCAGTGTCTTGTTCTATTTTTAAGAAAACTAACTTAAAACTGCTGATACAATTATGAATAAGTTATATATTGATTATTGGATATAAACTCCTAATACAAGAAGAGCTATACTGGAAATTCCACATCTTATAGCGACTTAGAGACAATTAAATCCTTCAATGATTTTTGTTTTATTGGGTCATATGGTAGGGGATCATAAAACTTGGTCCGTTTGTTATACTATTAAGTTTTTCCAAGCAGTATTAAATTGTCTGAATTGCAAAGAAAGGCCAACATTTTCTACAGAAGAATCGAAACAAAAGACAGGTAATGATTTTGGACCAAAGAATAAACCTTAAAAATAGCACAAGGCTTCAATTAATATAGCTGGAAACCACCAGTCAGGCTCAAAATCTAGGTGTATTAGTTGACTCAGACCTTAATCTTCGGAGGTACTTACCAACAGTAAGATAGTTGGTCTCCTATCACATACGAAACATCTTACGGATTAAAGGGCTACTGTGTCTGGAGGACCTTAAAAAAACAATTCATATGTGAACAATTAAAAGACCAGATTATTGCAAAAGTGCATTTACAGGTGTGCTAAGGTTATCACACAGCTGCAGTTTTTTTCCAGATAGCTGCTTCCTTCATCCTCACTGAAAGTAAGAAAAAGGAACACATCACCCCAGTTTTGAAATTGTCACCAGTGGTGGGCCGTCAGGGCCTTCAAAGCCTTCTCTACTGGCTTAAAATTAATTACAAACACTAATCTAGTTCCAAAACCTAAACTTTATTTTTTTTTCTAAACAACTGTATTAATTTATTTCAAACAATCTGCTCTCTTAATTTTGTAGCCTTTTATAGCAGTTAGAGCAAAATGTATACAGCCAGGTTAAGCAATCTCCATTTTAGATTTGCTTTTGTTAAAAATATTTCTGGGCCTCACTGGCTCATACTAAATGGAGATACTAAGAACTCTTGCACAAAAACAGAAGGATTTAATTGGATGCATAGTAAATCTGAACTGCCACTGATGATGTAAATATAGCAGAGCTTTGATTATAGAGAAGAGAATTGTGTTTGTTTTTTTTCTACTTGGCTTCTTGCTTAATTGATCTCTGTATTCAACCTCACACTAATCTTCATGTCTGTAATACCTGTGCTCGTTTTAGAATAGAATACAATAGAATAGCATTGAATAGAACAGAACAGAACAGAATAGAATAGAATAAAATAGAAAATCCCTTTATTGTCCCACAATGGGGAAATTCTGTTGTTACAGCAGCAAAAATATTGTATAAAAAATTAACATACAATTGTGGACCTTAGTGTATGAGAATGTATAAAAATATATAATATAAGAATATATAAATAATGTGGTTTAACAACTATAAACTTTCTTGAGCACTTTGTCATCAAAAAACAAGGATAGCACAACATAGAGAAAGTATAAGTCAATATAAAACACAAATATATATTTAATTACTTAATTTGACAAAGGATAAAGTAATATTCCCACTGGTTGCAGCCTATAATATGTACACGCACACTCCATTTACTATTTCATTTTTATTACAAGACTATGGTTGACAAGTTTTCAATGGGAGGAGAACATTTAGACTCTGTGAAACAATGAGAGATTTTTTTTAAGGAACATTTTGTAACAAACAAACCTGTTGGCTTTCAGAGAAAGTAGGTGACACTGCTGTCAGCTACCTGTTTTGAAGCTAAATGCTTGTGTTTTCTTTTTTAATAAATATCACTGGCGATAGTCTGGTATAATAAGTGAAGGGATGAATAAAATAACAGAGCTCGTCTTTTATAAACATAACATATCTGAAATTTCACATTTAGTAGGTTGGAAATGAGGCAAAATCAACTCGACCAGCTCTTTCTACTCCGTGCATGCTCCCAGCAAGGGGATACAAATTGTCACATAGATAACTACCTTGACGCCGGCACATTTAAGTTGTTTTGACTGGATGGCGCCTCCTGCTGTCGGTTAGTTAAAATGACAATTCTTCATTTATCACGTGACTTTTGGCAGAAACTTGCTGCGGTGTGCGTAGACTTGTCTTGTACGCGGGGAAAGGCTGTTTTGTGTGCGAGCAGGGATCATTTTGTACTCAGGGACAATTTATAAATGATATTTTGAGTGCACCGCTTGTAAAACAAATTTTTTGTTTATGCAACATTTGAGGAGAGTTTGTAAAACAAGTTTTATTTGTGAACAATAAGATTTATTTGAGTGCGACATGCTTATTTGTGAGTGATAGGATTTGAATGTGTGAAACATGCTGTATTTGTGTGCAACATGCTTTATGTGTTTGCAACAAGCTTTATGTGTGTGCGCAACATGCTTTATGTGTGTGTGCAACAATCTTTTTTATATGCTACGTTTTGGCAGAAAATTCACTCCATAGTTGTTACACTGGTTCTTTGCTCTCAGGAGTTGGACTTAAAATACATCTGTTATTCTCGATTTTTCTGAAACAAACTCAAAAGTCTTTAAAACTGCTGAAACCTAGGTTCATTTAAATCAAGATAAAAAATCTGTTTGGAATTGGAATGGAATGTGACAATTTGTGCATTCTTTATTCTTTCAAGGCTTTCGGAGTTTTAAAACAAATGGACTTGACTGGACACTGGACATTTAACGCGGCATCATCAACATGACAGAAAGGAAGTCTTAAAAAATGTCCCTTTATTTGTAGTGAATGTATATAATATGTGAGTTTAATCTTTTGAAATCAGTAAAATTGTCATTATTTAGGCACTGATGGCTGTTGCTCATCAATTATAAGATCCAACTGCTCCGGTTTCCTATTTAAGCTGCCTGTTTCCCAGCCATCAGTGACAAATTATTCTTGAGCCTTTGGAGTTGAGAGTTCTCTAGCATTTCTGAAATGTTAATATTGTCTGATCCTGACTCATTTCTATATTTGGACTTTTGAGCCTGCCTGCCACTGTCTGGTCTGTTTGCCTGCCTGTCTTTGGACTAATGTCAGATTCTTCTGTGGACTGAACCTGGATAAGCCTCTTGAACTCGTCCTGCGGATTAACCTGTCCTCCTTAATCAGCTTGGATCTGATCTCCTCTGCTCTGCAGCCTTCTACTGTAGGCTTCTGCGTCTAGAAATCTCTGGCAGGTCTGCCGCCTCTTGTCAGTCAACTAGCTTAAATCATCCTTAGACGTTCCTGCCTCAGACGCCCTATCCTCTGCAGCCGCCACCACTGCAGATCTGTTCCGTTTTTGTTTGAATAAAAGCTTTTTAAGTCTTGCCTGAATCCTGGGTCCTCCTTTCTGAGCCATTACAAAAATAAACACTTTAAATCTTTTAAGATATACCTGCATATCGAAAGTTAATTTAATAATTATAATAACTGATATGGGTTTATACATATATTTAACCTTAAGCATTATTAAAATAGAACCACATTCCTTCTGACAAAATGAATGGCTCATAATAACTATGAGTTGTATTTAATAAAGTTCTATATAGCAAGCTAAAGATTTGGGGGGTGCCACATAGATTGATCATTTTTTATTTACCAAATATCCATTTTCACATACAGCAGTGACCTCAAATGTGTTAAGTTTAAAGTCCTGGATCATCTAATCATGATTACTAAAAAAAATTAATAAAATATAAAAGAAAACTGAAGTAATTGTTGAACTTAAACCATTTTACAATCACCAGTAATTTGGTATACAAGGGGGATTTCCTGAATGTATGACTTATTTTAAAATACAAAATTTTGAGAAAAAGCATAAAATGCTCCTATAATCTTGTGGTATCACCAGTGTTGGGTGATACCACAAAGTAACACGTTACTGTAACGGCGGTATTTTTTTCACTAACTAGTACGCTAATGCGTTAGTTTTTAAATTCAGTAACTCCGTTAACATTACTACATGATGCATTACTGCGTTATTTTATAGTCTCGGGATCAGCTAGAGACTTAAAAGCTGCAGAGAAGTATTGTCTTCCTGTGTTAGAGTGAGGGAGACAGGAAGGAAACATGCTGAGGGC
>NW_015150879.1:532570-552446 GCF_000732505.1 Cyprinodon variegatus | reverse complement strand
TTGGCTTATAAGCATCTTTTATGATGACAATTCATTCCTGAAACTTTGGAGTTGATTGACCTTTGCTTCTTAAAGTTACAAGGGGGGAACAAATTATAGCAGGCCACCTGCTGTAAAGGGCAATTTTGCAGGCAACTACCTACTATGTAGCATTGTCAGTTTGTTCTGCCCTGAAATAAATTGGCACTTTGAAACATATCTTTGTTTCTTGTATATAGAATTGCTTAGCAGTTTCATGATGCAAATGCATGTCAAGTTCTTCAACAGATGGTATTATTCTCCAGTGCAATAACATTTCTGAAATGAAGGCTATAAGGGCATAATGTGAACCTTTTAAAAAAAAAGTAACTAAATAGTTACTTTTCACAGTAACGCATTACCTTATGGTGTAAGTAACTGAGTTAGTAGCTAAGTTACTTTTGAAATGAAGTAACTAGTAACAGAAACTAGTTACTGCTTTTCAGTAACTAGCACAACACTGGGTATCACTACTGTCCCAGGAAGAACAGGGCAAATAACAAAACAAAGGACAATTAGGGATTCTCTTCTGATGCTCAAAAACTTTTTTTTTTTTTATGTTCACTGTAATTTCAGTTAAGAACTGACTGTCCGAATGTCATCTAAGAGACCTGAAATATATAGAAATACATACACAGTAATGTCATGTAAATATTCAAAAAAATACAGTAAATTAGAGATAATCATTGATAGGGCTTTACTAAAGAAATAGCATCTGTTCGGCTGGGTTTAGGACTGGGACTCTGAGAACAAAGGAGGCATCTGAACAGACACTGCACTGGGAGTCTTGACTATAAAAAGGGAAGGGGACGGCTACTGTTTCCTTTCCTTCTATTACCCAAAGGTCTTAATTAGTTTCAGTTAATCATGCACTGCTGCAATTGACTACTGTTGCTTGCTGCTTTCATGTATCAATTCACTGCCTGGAACCAACCTGTGGTGGTGCACCTAATTTCCAAAACAACACTGATTCACCCCAATTCCCTAATATGATTGTTCTATAGCTTCCTTCTCTCCTTCTGATTTCTGTCTTTAATCTGCTTCCCACACTTCTTTCTTTCTACACACCGACCTAATTACACACAATATTGGACCAACATATCCTTTTCTTTTCCTGTAGTCTGCAGTGAAGCAGAATGTCAATGAAACAAGATCTCAGGCTGAGTGATCAATAATCAAGAGTCTGGTTGCTGTAATTAAAATGCACATTTTCTACAGAAAAACTTGATGATTTGATGCTTAGTGGATGTTATCTAGTCTCCCACCAACTAATGCACTTTTTTTGCAGAACTGATTATTCTATAATGAGAGCAAGGACACTTTCATATAAAAAATCAGCCAGAGGGTACTTGTAATCACAAGGTGCATCTGAAAAACATTAATCAGAAATGCTAATTGCATTTAGCTCTCAAGAAGTTTGCTTCTTTGCTTTAGTTTAATTTAAGCTGTTTGTAAAGTTGCTGATTTTCAGGTTGCATAAATTTAACAAAGTTTAAAATGTAAACTCCACTGCTTACGGTGTTTACCACAAGGTTCATCAGATGACTTTTTTTAAGTTGTTGACATCGTTTTAATGATGTGACAGAGTTAAATACAAATTTAATTTGTTACCTTAAATAATTAGTCAATAGCTGGGAAAAAATGTTAACACTTATCTGTAAAATTTTTTGAAAGGTTTGTGCCAGAATAACTGATGTAAAAATTTGCAGCTGGCAGCTTTATGGAGACCTCCTTGGAAATAGGTAACCCTTGTTGCTGTAAAAGCCATTTACACAGAATATCTAAATGCATGTTTAAAATAGCAAATGTTTGCTAGTATAAAATGAAGCTGAAAATAAGTGCTGATGAGTGTTTGGCCAAATTGTTTTATGCTTTTTTATTATTTTATGCTCTGGCTTGATTTTGTCCCCCCCAATAAACTGAGAAATAAGCTTTCCCAGTTTTACTCAAAAGGTATAGTGTGTAACTAATTTGGCTTTTTGCCAGCAAAAACAAATTAGTACTTCATAAATACATATTCTCCCAACATGTGATAAAAAAATCATATAGAAATATAAAAATTCCTACTCTTAAAAAGAGTTGGCTACAAATATATATAAGTGTACCCAACATGAAAAAACATATTATAACACCATGTTGGATTTCAGTAGCCAAAAAGGTACAAAATCCCTAAATAGAAACCCAACACCAGGCACAAAGAGCTAACATAAACAGATATGGTGCATCTACTGCCAGTAGGCTACTGCTGAACTACCAGAGGGCCAGATGGTGACCATTGATTCAGTTACTAAATAAGTCATGACCATGCTATATGTCTCACAAAAACCAAAACAGCTCAGAGGACAGGGCTTAAAGGTGGGGCTGTACGATTCAGATAAAACTAAGATCCCAATTTTTTTAAACATTTTTTTTCTTTATTCCACAAAATGTTTACTGTACAAGCACACTTCTACAAAACAAACAAAACAACTTTTTAAAAGGTACTTTAAAATGCAGCAAGTTTGCACAAGAGTTTGGTTGGATCACTTCTGACAAGAGGGTTAATCATCTTCTAATACCCATAATTTTGTAGTGTGTTTAGTGGGTCCATACCTTTGGCAAGGTGGTATGAGATAGCTGCTTTGATTTTCCTTTATCAGTTGGAACTTGAAGGGTACGTCATTGAGTTGTATAGGTTTTCTGTTGTTAAGGTGGTATTGTTTAAGGCAGCTGAAGAGATTTGTAGTATTGCCTTGCAGTGCTGCAACCTAGGCAAGGCACACTTTACAATGTAACTTATGCTGTTTGTCATCATCTGGTTTAAAAACAAAATATTATATTTCCACACAGCCAAATTCAATTCAGTTTGATACAGGCCCTTTACAGAGACAATTCGACAAGATCACACAGTCAAACTGATTCAAAGTTTTCTATCTAAGGAAAACCAGTTGATTGCATCGACTCATTGACTTGAAGGTGATCACTCACACCAAGCATGCTTGTAGCGACAGTGGAGAGGAAAACTACCTTTTCACAGGAAGAAACCTCCAGCAGAACCAGGTTCAGTGTGAGCGGCCATCTAACGAGGCTGATTGGGGTTCAAGGTGACAGAAGCAGACATAAGAAAAGAAGCAGAGAAACAAAAGGCAACTGACAACCAGATCCACAGATGGCCCCTCCCAGGAAACACACAGACAGGCAGACAAGCTCCGGGCAAGCTCCAATGTCAGAGGATAAAAGAGAACACATACAGTTTGTCACAGTAAGAGAACCAGGACTACACTGAAAATAAGCCAAGCTCCAACATTCACAAACAAAGGTGTTGATGGCAGCCAACAACCCTCTCAAGGATGGTGTCACAGTCATACAGGAACAGACAAGATGTAGCTACAATGAGAAAAAGCAGAGAGAGCATAATGTTAGAGATTGAACAAAAACAAATTCTGCAGAATGGAGGAATAGACATAGAATGAAGCAGAATGAAGTAAAAGGGTAACTATGTCCTAAGCCTTTAGCAGCATAAGCCTTTTTTGGGTACTACTGTAGTATAGTTTGGGTCAGCGGGTTAACGTTGCTGCTACCACCTGGTATCTCTTTGTCATCCGTTTAACTTCCTAACCTCCTAACTTCTTTTAGAAGAAAAATGAATGCCAGCATGTTAGTCAAATGTTAGTTGTCAGCAGCAAATATTTATGTTAGTCAGAAGTAAAAGAGGAACATGGATGAAGAGACCATGGGGGCACTAAACACTCAAATCCAGAGAGCAGATGAGTTCCAGCTCATGACAGTGCTCAGTTTCCTCATTATAATTGTAAACTTTGTCAGATAATTAAGCAAGTTCAGACACACACAGTATTAGCTTTTCCTTCATTTTCCTTCCTGGTCTTTCTATTCTATGGCTGGGCTACCCGTTTTTTTATTTGATATGCTTGTTTTTTCGTCACTGTGTGCCTTAGTCAAAGTTGAAATATGATTAACTTTGACCATGAAATGCTTGTGAGCCCTCTAAGTGGGGCACTACTTTCTGCTTTGCTTAGTGGAGTGATTAACCAACTTTGTGCATAAAAGCATCTCCATAAGTTCTAGATGAGTTCCCGGAGCTGGTTGAGCATCAATAATCAATTCCTCTGATGGTCCCTCCCCAACAGGTAAAGGTAGAATACATCACGTTTGGCTATATCTTTTAGAGATTAAGCGTGCTTCTCTCATAGACACGAAGTAGCTTTTACAGTAGGTAAGCTTTTATTACAGCAAACTGTATGTATATCTTTCACCCTACAGACTTGAAAATGGACTTAAGACTTATCTGCTTGTGTTTTTCTCCTTTAGATAAAGCCAGTAAAGAAAAATGACACCCAGAGCAAATGATGAGTCATTACATAAAACCATATACTACCTTTCTATCCAGACTGCTATGGCACTTTATGTGTCAGGCTACCACAAACTTTCAAAATAGTAGCCTGAAAGTGCTTTTTATTGGGTAAGATTTTGTCCTCATTCTCAATAACTGTTTATTTCAGTGGTGTAACATAAGAAACATAAAATAAAAATGCTTAAGTGTCTTCTATAAATACATACACACTGTACATGTGAGCTTTTAATAAGAATATGGATGTAAAAAGCACTTTTAGGTGTTTTCTTTGTCGGCTGACCTTCCCAGTCTTGGAAGACTTAATAACTAGAGAGCGAGGAACCTTTGAGACATGTGTTACAAATAGGGATACACATGTTTCTGTGTATGTCAGACTCCAGGGGTTCCTAATATCTCCTCAATTTGCCTTCTATCTTGTATCACTCCACTTCATTAATGACATCTGTTGTAGTTGTGGAGTTTCATCTCTTCAGGTCTGGCAAACACCACAGTTCCCCTGTAAATAGAGAAAAACAAATTCAGATAATCATGCCACATGAGCAGTAGAAGTACAACTGTACTAATATGTAAAATTCAATTAATTTGAAAAACAAATAAAAAAATCTCTTGAAGAACCGATTTTCTCCTTGCTTCTATTTTGAAATGTACCACACAAACTGAAGCAGAAAAATGTCCAAAGAAATGTAAGGCATCATTTGTCATCAGTCACATGGTGCTTCACAAGCAGTCACAAGCATCATGGAGGAGCGTGATGTGACACAACCACTTTCTACAGAGTACATGTCTAAATGCCTGGCTTCAGATGCCCAATTAGTACTCCTCATTTATCTTCCTGGCCAACCAATGAACTACAAGAATCTCTACAGAAAACCAAGCCAATGGCAGATGTTTTAATGGTAAAAATTACAAACAAAAGATATGCTAAATGATACCATTTCATATTTTATATTCAGTGGGAATTACAGATTATGGTCTGTCCGCCTCCGCAGAATGCTATTCACACTGAGCCTGGTTCTGCTCAAAGTTTTTTCATGTTAAAAGCGGACTTATTTCTCTCCATTGTTGCTACATGCATGCTCCATGTAGGGGATTGCTGAAAAGTCAACAACAAAATGCAAGCGAGAACCATTACCTAAAGCTCATTCAGGAAAATTATGTCTTGCAAGTCAATGACTGAATGCAATTAACTGGTTTTCCTAACCAATCTGACAGTATTGTCTCTGTACAGTGCCTAAAGAAGCTAAGAAAGTGCAAATATAAAAGGAAATATATGTGAATTACTTACTGTGTGCTTTTGATACAGAACAATAAGTCGTTAATTTCATAATATTTGAACCGGAAGATAAGTATTTATCTCGAACACTTTAGGCAGTTTGATTTTGTAGTGACCTTGGATTCTGAAACTGTGAAAGTGAACCAACTCAGATGGATTGCAGATGTGGCCATCCAGGACATCATCCTGCAGAAGAACCGTTGCAATATGGAAATTCAATCTATTACTAATATAAATGCATGGACTAATACTCGCTGCAACTTCATCTTATGTCAGGCAATAAAATATTCAAGTCAGTGTTCAGTCAGTCTAAAAGTATTCTTGGTTGAACCTAGTGAATGTTGTTTAGTGGCTGTCTCATACTGGTTCACTCTAAGCTTAGCCTGTTTTAAGGTGTAATAAAATAGAAAAATGCAAAAACAAATGCTGGACTTCTTCAGTGGGGAATATAATGCCCCAATCCATCCGTAGTTCATTAAAACATCCCTACCAAACATGCTGAGAGAGACATTGGTGAAATAATGGCTTCTATGTGTGCACAGAGCATATGATAGAACATAAGCATCACTGTCAGTGCTTTATGTGAGGCCATCTCACCTAATGGTCATAGTCAAACCTAAGTTATTTACTTTGTATTCAGCAGAATCTACCCAACACCTAATAAAATGTACATTTTTAAGGATCTAGCTTTAATTTTCCTCATGATTTGTACATTTACTTTTACTTTATAAACAGCTCACTGCCTTTCCCTGAGCGTTTTCTATGAGGATAACAAACTAATCACAGAGAAAAGTCTGCTCATCCCGTGCTCACCTAGAGCAGCTATAAAATAAGTACTGGAATTTCACACCAACTGTGCAAAGCAAATGTGTTTGTTTGCTGCTGTCACATTTTTATGTTCTCCGTCCCCCGAGGGGGGAGTCTCGCTGTGTGAACCTGTTTCCTGATTGAGCCGTATCTTGGTGGGTTTTCATATTCCTGTTTAATGGTGCCCTCAAATTGTTTGTGCCTAATTTTTTCTTGCCATATTTTGTGTTTGTTCAGGGCTAACAGCTAGTCTTGGATTGGATGACAAACCAAAGAGACAGGCTGACACTGGGCTGTCAGGGTGATGCCAAGCCATCTGCTCCACCAGTGTTTCCAAGCAGGAGGAGGTGGGCAGAGGCGCAACAGAAAGGAATCGAATCAACACGCTAAAACTGTTCACCCTGTTGTTTGATTCTCTTGTCATCTACACTGAGTAGACGTCATTCAACAGAGCCGAAAAAGGAAGGGTTTTCTATTTTCCTTTTGCAGGCTGCTTGCATGTCCAAATGAGTAAATCTTTTCATATTTTGTGTTGCGCATTCAACCCTGGGGAGATCCCCAGATGGCAGCACCTCCCCAGCCCTGAGTCATCTGGTGTGAATGAATAAAGGTCACTCTGCAAGAAGAAGAAAGACAAGAATAGCAGAATCAACTAAGAAGAGTAGGGAAAAAATATACATCACCATTTAATCAAAACATTCTACTATATATTCAGTATATTGACTAAGTGAAATCTATGATTAGGACACTTTTGGATACAGATAGCATTTATAAAACATGCCCTTAATCAGTTTAGTTCTACTATACCACTGAATTATCTTAGACTAGAATTATCTAGACCATTCACTTGTTGTAACAATAGTAGGATATGTTTTCTATGTGAGTTTGTTCACAGGACAAAGCGCTGTTTGTCCTACTAAGTAAAATGATTAAGGAACATATCTTAAAAAACAAAGATTAAGGAACAATTTCTATCAAAAAGAAAAGTCTTGAAATATGCCACAAAACTAATCATTGCCAAAAGACCCTAAGGGTCAATACTAAATGTAGGGATAAGTGATAAGTGTTAGCAGGGGTTTGGTCAGGATGAAGGAAATTGGTCACTAGCTTAATCTGGCACGAGCAAGGAAAGGCATCAGGGTAACCCTAGTAGTTATGCCACAGATAGATTCACCCACTGAGTAAGCAATGCCCCAAGGCAGTGATCTTGCCTGTTGGCTGAATTTTTAGTGGTACCTTTTCACAAGCACACCAGACTTTGCGTAAATCATTCAAGTCTGACTCAGAACCAGTCTGTCACTCACATTGCAATATTATGCTTTAAGCTGGGACATTTAGGCCACGTTCACACTACAGACCTTAATGCTCAATTAAGATTTTTTTGTGTGAAATCTGATTCTTTTGCAGGGTTGTTCACATATCCAAATATATGTTTGCGACTTGCATGTGATCTCCTGTGTGAACTGCATTCATACAACTTAAATGTCCCACATCCGCAGTAAAGGATACAATGATGTCACAAGCAAGTGTGCTCTGAATTTACGAAAGTAAACATGGATGGTAGTGCTGGAGAGCATCCTTCTCAACCTCAGCCAGTGCATTATCAACAGAATATTTTTCATATGGTTGAGAATAAAGATTGCTCTCTACATTATTTTCTCCCATGGTTATTGTTTTTCTTGCTTCTTCTGCACAGCAAGATGCAGAATAGTGACATTTGTACAGTAATGGCATACAGGTTAGATGAATACGACCCGGCCGTTAACACACAGGTCTCATTTGAAAAGATTAGATTTGTATCGGATTAAGGACCACATAGCCAAGTGACCTGGGTCGCATTTGAAAAAAACTGATCTCTGTTGTTCAGACTGTCCTGAAAATATCATATACAGGACACATATGTGCAAAAAAATATTGACTTGGTTCACTTCAGGCTGCTGTGTGAACATAGCCTTAGTTTGTGACAAAAGCAAGACTTGCTGAGCCTACAGCCAAATTAAAATAAACATGACAGTAAAGGAGGACGTATGCATAGCTGCTGCTATCAGATCTGTTTTGTCAGAAACCTTGATTTCACCTTTAAAAGGGGAAGAGACTGTAAAACCATGAGTGGTTTTGGTTTTTTAATGGCGTCTGCTGCTATTTTATATGTAAAACCAAGTTTAAGTTGGTAGCAATAAGTGTTGCTTCACCAAGTCGGCTGGAAAAGTTCTGCTGAAGGGCCTTCCCTTCCCAAAACCAATTTGATGGGAGGAGTCCCAGTTTATTAAGGTATAAAATAAATCTGACTGCTACACATTATCACTCTGGTTTCCTAGGTTCTCACAGAGACCTGTGTGTGAATAAGCTCCTGATATACTCCAAACAGGGCTGATCTAAGCATGTAATGTTAGGACAAAGGAAAACTGAACTGCAACAGCCACCATTCAACCCTAAGACAGTTATACTAAGATGTTTTTAATATAGAAATAGAATGCTTAATTAAAGATAGACTGACATATCTGCTAGCAAATATTTTAGGTCGATATTAGCATTTTTTTCTTGTATTAGTATTCCCTGTTAATTTTTCTTTTATCTGTATTCCATGATATTATTTCATGTATTGGGATTTGCTGATATATGCATAAGTAGTAATTTGTCTAGTAATTTGGTCCCATTCCGAGAAAACTACCATGGTTTCTCAGTGGTTTGTCATAGTTAGATCTCTCAAAATAAATGACAACCTTTAAAAAGTAAGCTTCAAAAAAGTACTTTATGTATAAATCTTTTTAGAATTCGTTTAGGCCTTCCACATACAAGTGATTTTGTAATTTTGTTGTCAGTGTTAAAATCTACCCATTATCTATAATATTCATCAATAGGTAAATAAAGAAATTTTAAAGATTCTTACATACATTGGTTAACTAGAGTTGCTAATTATTTAATGTAATTTTGTAAATATTCATTGCCCCCAGTTCGTCAGTATTATGTAAAAAAAAAGTTAATATCTAAGAGAAACTACTATGACTAATGATTGATGTTGGGCTGATCGTTATAACCTACTTTTGGCAGCAAAAGGAAGGCAAGTCATGATAATCAAAACTACTGTCATTATCAAAGAATATTTAATAGTTGGGGTTAAGCTTAAAGAGTGTTTAAGGTTCACTGACATAAAAAAGCTGTTCAGCTTTGTATGAGAAATACCGTCCATTTTGTGTGAGAGTAAAAGCAGCTCCTGACAATATTTGCATTCTGTGTTATCCTCATTTTTTGCAAAAAGGCAGCAATATATGCCACCTTCTAAAGACAAAAACACGTTTTGTTGATGACATTCCAGTGCTTCTGTGGTTCTGTTTTTGTTGTCTATTTATTTGTGCGTAGCTAGACAGGCATTTTCCTTTCCATAATGTCCTGATAGCAGTAGTTCCTGCCATACAAAAAACTTGATATCAATTACCACCAATGCGATGCAACAATCCTTTTTCCTTTCAGTTCTTTGTAAGACGGCACAAAGAGAGACTCACAAGCAACTGAAGTCGTGGTTCACTGAGGGAGCAGATGACATGAAATAGCAGGTATAAAACAAATGCAACAGAAAAGAGCTACAGCACACATAGAACACACAGAGAATGTGATGGCTGGTTTATACAGGGACATTTTCTATTGTTAAATATAATCATCCTCTTTTCTACAGGCACACTTGAGAAATTCCCCTCGGAGTTCATTTAGATGAGGCTCTGCAAATTTAGTAACTTAACATCTTTACAGCTCTGTTTTTGAAGTGGATATTTCCAAATAAATGCACTAGGGATGCCTTTATTGGACCTAAATGACTACATTTAAAATCTATAGAGGATTGAAGCTTTCTGAATCAGAGTTTTTTCATCATTTCTTTGTTATCTTTTTAAGTGTCCAACAAACATTTTTGCACAAAAGTTAAACTTTTTATTTATTGCATAGCAGCATATAAATATATGTATATTTATATATATATGTTTTTTAAGGCAATGTATCTTTTTGTTTGAAGTTTTTTTCATTCATGTGTTTATTGAATAACTTGTAACAGAGACTCCCTCTGTCAATTTCTCACTCCTGACTCTTTTTCAACTCCTTCTAAATCTCCCTCTCCTCATTCCTGCTCTCTGTGTCAGATGTTCAGTTAATTATCTGCCTGCTTTTTTCATAATGGTATGTGTAATGGGTGTAGTATTTTTTTTAGCTTTGTAGGCGAGAGCGCAGGACTTGGAGTCCTGACTTCAGGCTGTTGAACATCCAAGAGTTAAGAGTAGGCCCACCAGTTTACAGCCTGGAACCAACAGTTTCTAAGCAGCCAGGCAACTGGGTGATGGTAAGCTGAAAGTGTAGTCTTAGATCTCTTCCCGCTGGTGACCAACAACTGGTTCATGTTTCTAACCAATTTTCCTCACTTGGTGATGCACCCACTGAGAAGCCCATTCTGATATTTAGCAGCTCCATAGTCAGAAACATGGCATTAGTGACACCAGTTTTGCTTCCGTGTTAGTTTGCCAAAACAAGGTCAGACTCCATGATGATCTCTGGTACCGTCCTTGATCTGACCAATGATGGCATGTTTAGCATTCTACCGTTGGTTGTCTAGGTGGTATCCTGAAAACTATATGGGCTACATTAATAATTAACAACCTTTTTCGGGAAAACCTGGTCTGATTCAAAGAGATGGCATCCATACCATTTTGGAAGGTGCAGCTCTTCTTTCTGGCGAATCTGGCCAAATTTATGTGTCCAATCCTGACAACCCAGGGTGCAGACCAATCATAGCAATCATAGTTCAACACATCTCTCTGCACCTACTCATTATATGATAAATGATTACAAATGTGGAAAATGTTAAAACTATTAAATGTGGTTTATTTAAACATAAAGTTCTTTCTTCAAAAAGTTTGTTAGTAAATCAAATGATTTGTGATAATCAAATTGATTTATGTTGTCTTACAGAAACTTGGCTGTAGCAAGAGGATTATGTGAGCTAGCTTCAGCTAGCAATTGAATACATTTAATACTATAAAACACCTACATTTGGTATGATGGAAGGTGAAGCTGAAAGGACACTAAAGTGTCTTATGCTTTTGTGCCGATTTACTGTGTGTCTCAAGCTATAGTAAATAGAGAAGAGGCAGCTGTGGAGCCGGTATTCTGACTATCCGTGCTACCCCACATAACACCCTTTGTGGAGATTAAAGAAGAAGACTTTTGAGTTTGGCAAGCTGGCGGTTCATTGGCCAGCCAGCTAAAGCGTGAAGCTGCTAAGCTGGGCTCTACTCAACGACCGACAGTTGGTGAGCTGCAACAATCAGCCGTAATGAGAGGGTGCAAAAACACACTAGGCAAGCAGACATATGTAAAGTAATGTTGGGAGGATATAGGGTGCCACATACGGCTACCCTTTTAGATGGCTAGTTTATACATATGTTATTAATAATCTGTAACCACAACTTATTCATAAGTGTTCCTTTTGCAATGACATACTGTATTATGTGTACTAAAATAAATGGTTACAAATGATTATTTTGCCTACAAGGTAGTAAGCAAAATAAATACTAACATGTTAAACTTACAAGGGAAGACCCAAATGTTAGATTAAAGCAACATTTATAGTTCAACAGCTTGGGCTAAATTTTGGCAAGGAACTGGTTAGTTTTATTCCTGGTTTGCCCGTAATTGATTCATAATTTAAACATTATAAATAAATGTAATAAAGGTATACAGTGGTTACACATTAATTAACAATACATACATAAACTATTTATCAGCCATCTGAAAGAGTTAAGTTGTCACGGCAAAAGTAAGGTAAAGATAATAGGTTCTGCAACATAACTATGAAGGTGCATGCCAGTGGTGGAGCTAGAAAAAAGCTATGTTCTATTTAAAAGTACAGTAGTAGCCATTCAAAATTTCCCCACTTTCCTTGATGGGCCCTTGGCTGGTCCTTAGCTGGTCCCCTACAATTCCTTTTTAAACATCAATCTTGGTACTAAAATATTCTACCTGTCATGATTTGTGGACATTAAGATCTAAAGAGAAGTGTTGTCGCCTGGTCAGACCATGTAATTCAGTGAAAGGATGGGGTGAGAGTAAAAAAAATATGCACACTCAAGAAAAGGCCAGTGGCTGGAAGTGGCTGGATTTTGCTGGAAGCTGCAGGGAAGAGGGCTGCCATTCAGCTGGCGCTTGACTGGAAAGGGCCATTTTGAATGGCTGCTACTGTATATCTAGCAATGGTATATTAATGTGAAAACAGAAATGTTTACAAAAAAAGCAAAACAATATTCTAGATATAGTCTATTAAAGTTCAATTGATTTCACTTTGACTACCCTAGAAAGATAACATTTTTTTTCCTTCAGATCTGCATGGAGAGTTACGTTTGGTGAGGTTATTGTAGGTACATGCATTAACATTAACACCTAACAATAAAAAAACTGTAAAGGTTTGAACTTTCAGCTGGGTTAACAATTTTCTTTTTTTGCTTTTTTGTATCTTTAAGGAAAAAAGTATGAACAGCACAGCAAATTGTTATAAAAGCATAACAGATTCTGCCATTTACCTAGTTGGTCTTTTAACATTTTTACAAAATTTCAGTCAGCTAAAGGAATCCCACATATCTTTGAAGACATTTGCACCATACACTTCAGAAAAATTACATGGAGCAGGGATTTTGTGTGTTGTATACTCCCCCCTCCCTTTCCACACACAGACATACAGACCCATCTTTGCTTTTAAGTCTTGTGGCTTGACACAAAGGAGATCTTTACTTCCCCACACATCTTGAGAATGGGGAGAAAATAAAAAAGACACAAAGAGCCATCTCTATATTCAGAGGGGAGAAAACTCATTCTGTCACATCTGCCGTTCACATTACAACAGGGACCTAAGTCTGTGCTGCCTTGACTTACCTCTTGCAACGTAGCATCAGCTCTATGTTAGATCATAATGATTATAGCTCCTTAAGAAATTTCAACAGCATGCTATATTTGTTGTAAATTGTGTGTGTATAATGTACACTCATAGCTTAATATTTTTAAATTATGTTTGTTTTGCTGACCTATCTTGTTTAACAATACTGCAGGCAGCTTTTGTTTCAGTATTTTCATGTACTCTAATGATGTTTATTGCTCTTCAAAAACATAGCTTGACAAAGAAAAAGTGTGTTTCAGATGAAAACAATGCAAGCTAATATGTAAATGATAAAATATTTAAGAGTAGCAGAAAAGAGTTGTTAATTGATTTCTTTTTTTCCATAATTTGTTTTTCCCCTGACTAAATTGTTCCTCTGTAGCACTAGGGCAGTCAAATGTGCTATTGTTATTCATTTTTACATCGGAACAGTACCCCAGTTCTAAATTTGGTACAATGTCTCCAATATTTCAGATAAATTCTTTAAAATATTTTCATTCTACTATAAGGTTACTGATTGGCCTAGCTCCAATTTTTGTACAGACATGTCAGGGTATCAACCACCCAGATCTTTCAGGTCTTCTGGCTTCAGTCTACGCCATATACCCCAAAAAAGAGCCAAAAAATGGAGAAGCAGCTTTTAGTTGTTAACCTAGGGCTTGCAGGTAGGATGTGGTGTGCTCTACGCTCTCCGTTTTCTATTGATTGTTAGCCGCACACAAAGTTCAGCATATTTTAACTTTGTCTCCGGTGTGCACAGGACCTCTCTTGCACTGTGTTGTGATTTGATTGGCACTGCGCTTTTGCATCCTCAATAAACTCCTAGAAAACTGTAAAAGTTCTTAAAGCCTCAGTTGCTTTTTATCAATTTTAAAAACATATTAGTTTAGATTGGTATTTGACAGTGATATCTAAACACTATTAGTTAAGTTTTCAGTCCCATTTTCCTCATTGCTTATTGATCATTTAATTGATTATCAAATGTTGTTATAGTCTCTGCAATGCAATTCTCTTTTTTCATGAGCAGCACCTTGAATTGTCTTACTACTGAAAGGTGCTACTGTATATAGATAAGCAGGCCTTTGAGGTGCTGATCAATTCAGTGATTTATAGACTAGCAGAAGGATTTTAAGATCTATTCTCTGAGCTACAGGGAGCCAGTGGAAGGACTATAGAAAGGGGCTGATGTGCTCTACTTTCTTAGTTCTAGTGAGATCACGGGCGGCAGTGTTACATTTAGGCATTAATTGTATGCATGGCATCCTTTATTACAGTCAAACAGAATATTCCGATGCACTTCGAAAAGTAATGCCTTTATGGGTAAACTCAGCATAAAAGCTAGTATACATTCTATTTTACTTTTCCCTTTCAGTTTGGAGCAGATGATAATATTACAGTACATGTATTTATTTCTCTGTAATTGTTATTATTATTTCTGTCTTTCTCTCTTATTTCTGCACTTCAAATGAATTAGTTAAATGTTGCATGTGGCTGGATGTTTATGTATGTTTTTTTATTTACAAGAGAACTAGCATCTTTTGCATCTTACGTTTGCTGTATTGCCCACATAACAAAGAAAAATCCGTTTTTCATTTATGAGTAAATCTTGTTTAATACATAATTTATACATTCGACATAAATAGAGATCCTGTTGCAATTACATGATTAGAAAAGTGCATCTAATAACCAGTGTTCTATAGCAACAAAGTAAAAATACTTCACTTCTGTACCTAAGTATATTTTGGAGTACTTTATACATTTCTCGAGTAAGACATTTTTTAATAAATTTCACTTTTACTTCACTATATTTCTGAAGTTAATTGCATACTTTTACTCAGATACATTTTCAATGTTTGGTTTAGTTACCACCACCTACTAATTGACAGCAACAAAGTCAGGACTTGCCTGGTCTTATTCATCAATAAACCTGTTTTGCTTCTCCCATTAAATACAAAGCCAGTCTTGCAATTAGCAGCAGCTACATGGAAGAGGAGGAGACAACAGCGACTTGGCTACAGGAGAACCACCAGTTGGTGATGAGAACCCATGGCTGTGGCCTTATTTAAACATAATGTGCTCTTTAGTGGGTGTTAAAGATTTGTCGTACCAGTGTCTGGTATGCCTGCCCAAGGACGTGGAAATTCATTCTTACAAAAATTCCCCGTCCAACTTTAAGAAACACATCGAGGTAACTTCTTCTGAGATGGTTTTGATTCTCCTGTTTTAGTAACTGTTTTAGGCACCATTGTGAAATGGTGCCTAGTGACTTGAGCCTACCTATATAACTTTATGGTATAGGTAAAGCATCTAATAGCAGAGCCAGGAGTCGTAATTTTCTTAACTAAATGATACCTGCAGGTGTATCTATTTGCAGGTTTATCACTTACTGTAGGTAAACTAATCCTGGTTTATCACTTAGCCATGTTCTTAGTATACACCCTCTGGTCAAAACTTTGCTTGCACTTGGTTGTGTACAATTTTAAAGTTTATAGCACTGACCTTACTTAAAGAAGGAAAACTGAAGGCTTACAAAAAAGTTGTATTTTCTGTCTAAACTTGGTCTAAATTTCCCTTGCACTTGGTCGTGTGTATTATTTTAAGTGAATTTGACCGTCAAAGTTTACCAAAATATAAAAAATGTAATTCAAACTGCATTTGCATCGTTTTACTTTTTACTTTTACTTTTCATTACATTACTTGAGTAAATTTATTTTTACAGTAATTTTCATACTCGGGTACAAGACATTTCAGATAGTTTAAGACTTTAACTCACGTAACAATTCAGACAGTGACTTGGACATTTACCAAAGTTATATTTTGGAAAGGTAACTATACTTTTACTTGACTCTGAGATTTATGTACTTTATACAACAGTGCTAATAACAAGAAATTTGCTTTGCAGTGTTTCAAAATTTTTGGAAGAGGTGACTGGGGACTTCAATCAAAAATGTTTAAGAAACTGAGTTTCCTACCATAGATTAAAGGGGATTAAATGCTAAATAACAGGGACTTTTTTAAGATTTGACATCAAATAAATCTGTGATCTAAATTTAACAGTGGTAAATAATAAAAATAAAATATGAAGAAACAATCACATATTGCTTACATCAAACTGCCCTTATTTTATAGACAAAAGTGTTAAATGCTGAAGTCCAAGGTAACACACCCAATTCTTCAAACATACTTTGAGTCTGTAATTGCAAGGGAAAGTCACAGACAATTATAAATCATCATCTGGAAGTAAATCCCATGGAATTTACACTGGACGGGGGAGTAAGCCTTTTATAAGCCTGTTCACAAGTTTTGTGTACTCAGAAAAACACAATGTGAAGAATAAAAATTTAATGAAATGTAATTTCCCAGAGAAATCCATCAACAGAAATTGAGCAAAGGGATTCATTTTCTAATCCTCTTTCAAAATGTCCATAAATACTTTCGCTTTGCTCGTAGTGGCCATGTATGTCTAATCTACATGAGGCTCTGATGCATGTTTTACAGGCCTTGCCCCATTCTCCTTCTTCTGTCCCAGTAGTAACATTTACTTACCGATAATCCCGGCAAATCTCATAGCCTGACTGAGTGGTGAGAGCTTAACCTGGACCATGTTACAGTTATCAATCCCTCACACATTGCTTTGGAAGAGCTTGATTTGTCTTCTTAGCCAGGGAAAAAACATCCTGCAATGTATGTTTACTAAAGACATTCAAAAGTAAAACATGCATTCTGTTGGAAAGGTTGGAAAGAAAATGTTTCATTTTTCTGTCCAGTGGTTCACTGACTGAAAGGATTTCCATAACATAGTCAGTTGCAGCCTTTGATAAAGGTGATTTCTGCTTATCTTTTCTGTCTTTTGTTATTCAGCTGAGGAAGGAAAAGAAGATAAAAACAAAGACAAAGAAACAAATACCCTCTAAATGTGAGACTTGAGTTTAAGGATTTTAATGATCCAGAAAAAGATCCAGAAGATGCCGCTATACTATTTACATCCAGGTGAAATTCAGACTGAGGGACTGATCTTTGTTTGAATTTGTATAATAAATTGCAAACTTGTTAGGTTACTCAAAGCTAATCTACTAACAAAGTGCAAATTGAATTGTTGTCTAAAATGCTGGTGAAGAATGTCAGTTATCTAGGTCATGGTCATTCCAATTTTGATATTGCAAGCTTACATAGAACCCAAAATGACTCCCAATTCCTAAGGGACGGACACATTCTTCTGGTTCAATTTGCATGTTACTTAGCCAAAACAAGTTTTTGGGCTACTACATAAAGCTACAAACTCAACGCTAATTCTGACATTTTGAATTAAAAAAGCTTCCATGATGGGAAGCGAAATGTCTTTAAACTTGTAAATCAAGTCCAGTGGGTTGTTTTTTTTAACTCTTTTAGAATTGTCTAAAATGAGCACAGAACTAGGCACAAACTTCGAAATGTGCCTAATGTAGATTACCCTTTACTCTCCTCACAGATGCTGTTTCAAAATCTACAAAGCCATGAGCGACTTTGTTTGTGTTATCAGACTTTGTGTTTCCTAGCAAATTTTAGAAATCACTGTGGTTTGGTTTCTGTCTGACTTTATATAAGTGAAATGTTGCCAAACTGGCGAGCTATTAAAACCCTTCTTTAAGACAATTTCCTCCACCTCTCCTGATGTGACGTATTCACATGCTCTGTGCTAAGGTTGGAGAGGGTGGCAATTTGTTATGGCGTGACTGGGTCCGCAATTGCAATTGGTCGGTGGGAAGTGGTGACTGTAGCATCAACCTACATGATGAGCTACAATGAATAGGAAGGAATACTGTGTGTCTATATCAAACTTTTATCGACCCTCTTTTTTCTATTGCACCACACGTCTATCGATTGATGTATATTGTTATTGAATTTTCTATGTCAAACAATTATACAGTACTAGACTGGACATATAATGCAGACTTGCTCTTATCCAATTTTATTGCATCTATAATTTCTTAATGATTTTTAAGATGGAGACAACATGGTTTATTTCAATTTCCCTTTATAACAAAATCTTTGTATTTATTGTGAGTCTCTAAGTGAACCCCAGCTTCCCAGGGTGAAGCTGCTGATGCCATTTCTTTCCTAAAATACATCACATCTCAGAATAATCCAATAGGAAAACCTGAAACGGCAACCTTTTTATAACCCTAGGAAAGCACTAAACAGACGATTTTGGACATAAAAACACAGGTTTAACAAATATGCAGTACATAACACATCTTTTTATACAGTTTATCAGCAAGAAAAGTTTTGGAGGTAAGTAGTGCTTTTTAACTTTTTCATATTTTTCTAAGCTACCTCTCAGTATAGGTAACGCAAGAACGGAACATTTTACTCTCTATGTATGTGTTAATTTGGGTCACCATCTCACCTCAGGTATTCTCATTACCATCACGACATGAGCTAATTCATCACTCCTTCCATGAATACCACAGGGAAAGAAGAGCAAAACCAAGTTAAATTGAGTATAATTGGTTTAATGCAATTGCAGGGAACTTTAACCTGGATGATACAGCAAAATTGCCACATTTTAAGGTTTTCAGTATATCTTTAAGTAGGACACTGAGCACAATAGAAGGCTGTTCTTTGATGCAAGAAGAGGGCCCTAAATGATTTTCATTTCACAGGCTGGTGAGCACACTCACTGTAGTCTTGATAGGAGCAGAATGAATGATCAGATGAGAACAGCTTCAACATCTAAACCTGGTATAATGCTGATCATCATTTGATAGACCATTAATGTGTTGTTTAGGAAACGGATTTCACAAATGTTGAATTAAAGGTAATAGATTAATAAATATTTTTTGTCTGTGGAAATTAAATAACTACATAAATAATTATTGAAGAACTCACAGTCCATAAGGCAATGAATATAGTGAGACAGCAATTATAATCTTCAAATGTTATGGCCATGTAAAGTTAAAAAAGAAAAATAGACAAACAGGTGATACAGTATATAAGAGGTTTTTGTTTTCCACTTCACTAAAGCATAAAATTTGTAACTGCAGTTACATACTCATAGTCGTCACCCTCAGCCCTATCTGGGACCAGTCTCAGCAGACACTCCCAGAGTTCCCTCTCCCCTGACACTTCCTCTACCTCTGCTAGGGTAAGCTCAAGGGGGGTTCCGGACCAACTGGGAGACATTAGCCCTTTAAGATTTCCTTGGTAGTCCTTTGGGTAGGGTGACCAAACGTCCGTATTTCCCGGGACATATCCGTATTTCACGTCCTGTCCCGGGCATCCCGGGTTTTCTTTTAGAAAGTGAGGAAATGTCCTGATTTTTTAAATAACCTTCATTGGACCATTAAATTTACAGGCACTAGGGCACTGCGCACGACGCTGCGTGTGACGTAATCCCTGAGCCGCGTCAGTGCGGGCAGCCCTGTTCTTAATCAGAATATAGCGTGGCTGTCAGTACGCAAACAACATGCAAAAGCGCAAATGTATGTTTTCCGATGATTTACAAAAGAGTTTCCTCGCTTTCAGACCGGGTCGAGAC
>NW_015150879.1:527588-531118 GCF_000732505.1 Cyprinodon variegatus | reverse complement strand
GAGAAGAGCAGAGGAGAAAGAACACAGCCCTGGGGGGAACCAGTGCTGTTATTGTAGGATTACGTAGGCCTATGTTAAGTGAGTGCATGCCACAGACATCTCTATGCTTAGGAATCTGGGCATCCAAAAATGTCCAGACGTGGAGGAAAAGCAAATTTTTGCTGCTTGTATCCCTGTTCTGTTCTTTAAGTCATAATCAAGATTTTATTTCCATAGGAAAGGATAGGAATATAGACCACTTGGTAAATCAAGAGCTTCGCCTTTTCACTTAGCTATCTCTTTACCATGACAAATCAATGCTGCATCCACAGGATGTCAGGAGTAAGCTGTCAGGAGTAGAATTTAGAAGGAAGAAGAATTTAGAAAACACAACTGAATACTCAAAGTACCAATACACACAAAAATGTAAAAGAAACAGCATGTTGAGCAGAACTAGTGTTGTCTGAAAAATTTAGGGATTCCTTTCTTGATTATTATTTTCCAGATTATCTATTTGTTAATCATAAAGAATAATCAAGCCTTCAATGTCACTGTTGTCCCCATCTTATTTATTATTAGTTATTATTAGTTATTTACCACATGACACTAGATTTTGTTCTGCCAGCTGAATTTACTTGTACTCTTTTCCTGGCTGGGACCTTTGAGCATATTAATAATGTATATTCCTTCATATTGTATCGTTAAATATAAATAGCCATGACATTTCACCTTTCCTTTTAGATCAGATTGGTAAACAACAATGACAGGTACTGTATCACCTCCAAAAGAAAGTACTTAAATCCAAAAGTGATTTAACAAAATATTAGTTTAAGGCTGTGTATGGTACATTACCATATTATAAAAGGTTCTCAATTTGCATTCAATAATACTGCTTAAGCATAGCATATGACAGCATGTTCGTTCTTATAGCAAAGGGATGATCTATTAACTGGTACTGACGTTAACTTCTAAAACCACTACTAAACTTTTGGATTTTTCAACCATGATTTATCTAGGTACAAATGAAAATGTAATAAAGCCTTGCAAACCATGTCTGCCCAAGGTAAACACATCAAACCTCAGCTACAAAGAGTAGCTTGCACGTCATCCTCTAATTGCATTGGGCATTTTGCTCCCCTTCAACAATCAGCATGTTGCCATTTTCAAAAGCTCATTTGGTATTGAAAAAATCAAAACAACAGTCTAAAGGCTGACAAAATCTCTGATTACTCACTGATTTGTACTGAAATGTTGTAAACATCTACGGATATAATACTTACATTATTTGTTGGTATAATGTTGGATGTTTTTTTTTTTCACCAAACAAATCAATGTGCATATTTCCCGCAGACTATAGAATGTAAAGAGGCAAACTTAAAGTCGTAGGAAAGTGGCTGTTCCAACCGTTGAATTTCTGAATTCTCCCAACTGGTGCAAGACTTTATATGAGTGGATAAATTGAATATGATGGGAATATGATCAAGGGGGCGGGATTGTTTTGGCTGAAGGTTTGCAAGAAAGTTTGGTTGTGGCCGGTGTCTCGGAAGCATCTTGCTAACCAGTTAGCAACTTAGTGCTAGTAGGTTCCCAATGGGAAATTAGATTGGGACCAATTAGCACTAAATTGGTGACTTGGATATGACACTGTCAAGGAACGCTATGGACAGCGGAAACATGCAAAAGGAGGAGATTTTTATTCACACTTAAAACCAGCTAGTAGGGCATGTGTTCATAAACAAAATTTGTCAGTCTGAATAACATCTGATTAAATAAGATAATTACCTGTCAATAAATATATTAAAGTGGCACAACATTTATAACATAATAAAAAAAAATAATTGACACAAATATTTACAATATCTTATCAAAATTTCCATTTTCTTTAAACTTTTACCTTTTCAAATGTTACAACCTCAAACCTTAACATGTTTTTCCAATTAGTCGTTTAATAACACTTAGGTGAAAGGTTCTTTATGTATTTTTTAAAGGAAGAAATAAAATAACCAAAAAAGCAGACAAATAAACCAATGTGTTGGTTTATTTGTCTGTTATGTGTCACATTGGTGAGACAACAAATCATTAATGCTTTGTTGTTTTACAATTTTTTTTATTTCTTTTTTTTTAGTCTGCAGCATGTATTTTTTAAAAGTGTTGCAAATAAAATATTTACTCTGTCCAGTAGGATGCTGTCACCCTCATGATTTCTATGAGGATAGTGTGTGATGTGCAGCTAAAGGCATGGTGGAGGATTTTCGATAATTTTTGAAAAGGCACGCTCTCTCCACTCTAAAAAAAATGAACATGCACAACCGTGTAGCCGCTCCTGAGAGGGAACGCCTATTAAACTCATGAGAGCATGCACGAGCCCATTTCTCCTCATCCACACTCAAAGTTAGTGTTTGCATCGCTCATACAAGCTTACTTTCCAAAAGATGAGTTGCAATTAGTCCACTATGTCAGACTCACCATCAGTAAGTGAAAATGGGGACAAGCACGTAGCACAGCCTTGCCTAAACATATCACTAGAATGATTGACAACTGGGAAGACCACTTATGTTGATGATCCACCCAGAAAAAGAACCTCCTCCGCAGTATTTTAAGCTTTCTTTGACACACTTTTCTGCACCATAAAGTTGCTCTAAACTGAGACACACTTCCATTGTAATTAGCGGTGTACTGCACATAACTTTACGAAAACTGGAAGGACATATTTTTAGAGTTTTATATCAATATTAGCTTTTTTTTTCTTGCCAGCTTTTCAGATTTCTTGAAATAATATAAATGTTTGCCCTTATTAATACATTCTCCTCCCTAAGCTACCTTTGCTGCTCCTCAAGAACATTTATTTTTAGACGTAGACAACTTTTATTGTCTTTTTTTATACACTCTGTGTACAAACGGAAATTTCATTTTGCACTGCTTTCAGAACATTTCCATTCCATAAAATGCAGCAGTGATCAAATGTAAACAGTTTGGAAGAAAGAAAAAGGTGCAAAAAAATATTGATATGGAAGTTAATTTTTGGCTCACAAATGTAATTTGATTGAAAGTAGGCTGACAGGAAATAAGGTTGAGAGATAGAGGAGTAAACATGCACTAAAGGTTAGCAGGCCGGATTCAAACCTGTGACAGCAGCACTTAGGACTAAAAGGCTGGTTATACTGCCTGCAGCAGTGTGTCGCAGTGAGCTTGATGCAGACATTTTTGATATATGCTCAATTTTGAGCGTGGTCTGCGCTATACGCTGTGGGCCTAGATACAGCTGAGGCAAAGAGGAATTGGGGGCAAGTTTGTGCAACAATGGAGGGACATGACGGCCAAAAAGAGCGGGGATCCAGGTGGAAAAAGGGTCCCATCATTCTCACACACCTCGCTCTTCTAGCTGGTCAAACTTGACGAGTCGTTTCCACAATTGTGGCCATAAAAACAAAACAAACCTATGAGGTGCCCCCAGGGACATAAATCAGAATTAACTTGCATATACACATATTAAATTACTATGAGGTGCCCCCAGGGACATAAATCAGAATTAACTTGCATATACACATATT
>NW_015150879.1:500966-525433 GCF_000732505.1 Cyprinodon variegatus | reverse complement strand
AAGTTAATTCTGATTTATGTCCCTGGGGGCACCTCATAGTAATTTAATATGTGTATATGCAAGTTAATTCTGATTTATGTCCCTGGGGGCACCTCATACAAACCGGCCTCCTGTATGCAGCACTGTCTGCGTTCACCTACAATTTGGGAGAGGTGCAGCACAGTGTCTGCGGAGGGGGCGGGGACTTCTTTTTGTTCACTGCGTTACCTACGCAGACAATCTAGTTTCGAAACATAAATCTACCTTTAGACTTCCTTGTAGGGTCCCGTACTTTATCTTGCACTACTGCTACAACCATAAACTTGCAGATTGAACATGATTCCTGTCAGCTTCAGAATTATACAACATCCTCCTTTTTGTGTTCAAGGTCATCCATAATATTGCTCCCCCATACAGTACCTCTCAGATCTCTTTCAGATTGCTACCCCGTCCTGTACCCTTAGATCTTCTTCTTCCACCCACATTGTTAAACACGCTCCCCACCTCCTCACAATGTGGAGCAGAGCTCTCTCCTTCGCTGCCCTCAAAGCCTTGAATTATTCAATTCCCTCCCACCTGATATCCGTAATATTAACACAACTTCTGTTTAAATCAAGGCTAAAAACTCATCTGTTCAAGACTGCATGCTGTACCTCCACTGATTTCCTCCACAATTTTTAATGCATTTTGTATAATGTGTAATATTGTGTGTTGTTGATTGTTCGTTAAATAAAATCTATTATTATTATTTTCAAATTAGAATTAGCCTTAGCTGGTTGAGCATTCAGGTTTTACTTACTTACTTACTAACTCCAGCATGGGTTATTTTTGCTTCAACCAGTTCTTGTGCAAACTCACAATCACCAGGCTCCCCGCTATGTTTGACACTGTGAATGCTAGGAATTGGTTGTGCACCCTGTTGTAATCGTACTGGGTAATGAACATGATAGGCTTATGGTTCTGGGCTATAAGTCGTAGGGGTAAATCAGCTCAGAGTTGTAAGATGGGGTAAGGTCATTTAGGCACTTAAAAACCAAAATAAGAATTTTAAAATCAAATCTAAAATGCATAGGCAGCCAGTGAAGCAAAGCCATGACAGGATATGATCATATTTTTGAGTACCAGTTAAGGATGAGCAGCTGTGTTTCCAAAGAAAAACAGGCAGGACAGCAAAGACTGGCAGACACCAACCTAAAGTCCCATACGGTAATCCAACCAAGATTACATAAAAGCATGGATAACTATTGAAAAAGACTGTCTTAAGAAAAATGGTTGGTAAGCTCCAATTTTCTTTCCTAATTTAAAAATCACTGTCCATCTTAAAACCCAGGTTCATGACAGTCTACTAAAAATTTGGTGTCACGGTCCTAGTTCTATATTTGTTGAGTCATGGGGGAGCCTTTCTTCCAAACACTATAACCTCAGTTTTCTCCTTGTTAAGATTGACACGCATAGCAGCCTGATCTTACTGTACAGAATGTAAGGTCCAATTATATGTGGTTGTACATTGGAGGCACTGGCTATGCTTGTTTTTACATGGTGCCGAAATATATGTATATTTATGTTTTTCAGGTAAGTTCAGGTTATGGAAGCATGTATTTAAACTCCCTCTCTAGTGGACTACTGTCTTTTGCTCACTTAGTGGTATCCTCTAGGTGTATATAATTATTTTTGCCATCTGTGTGGCATAAATTATTATTTCCGTTATCAACACAACTATTCCCTAAACTCCAAGAATGGAATCTGGTCATGGATGGATGCTCACATGCTCAAAACAGATCTCCAAGGAACTATTAACCCAAACAATGACAATCTGTAAACACATTTTCATTTAACAAAATTAGGAAAAAGCGATAACATAAAAACAGGACAAGTGACTTCTTGTGGTACCAAAGTGTTAAGATGATGTTCTGAGTCTGATGCTTGTATAGTCCCAACAGAATGGCTTGCAGTTATCTGCTGTTTACCCTGCTTAATTAAGCAAATTCCCCTGTCTGCCTCTCCTTAACAGCCACCTGTACAACACACCTAAGAACAGATGCAGATTATTGTAGTGAGTCCCTAGTGCTGCTCAAATCAACAGCCTGTAATGCCTTCTCAGCTGGGAAACGGTGATATTTGCTCTGAAAGCCAGGAAAAGTTGCAGCAAATATCCTCTGACTGTCACATAGATAAAGAAAGAGGGATGTATCATAGATATTTTAAATTGTACTTATTTACATCTATATTTTTCATCAGAGTTCTATACACTTCTGTAGAAAAACAAAACTGATACATTATGTAATTTCCAAAACACACAAAGATGATGCAAAAAACAGCACAATATTACCTTTGAAAAACAACCTTAAAGCATTCCACAAACTAATTTTTTAAATATGCTTTTACAGAAACATTATTTGATGTTTTTTTTTTCTGTTCTTTTATGAATCATGCAAAAACAAACATGTTAAATCCAAACCAAATAAAGTATAATACACTTAATACTTAAAGGAGTTGCATAGGCTCTATTTGAACTATTATCAGTTTATCTAAACTTTCTTGCCTCATAAACTAAGGATGTCACAAGCAGATTATACAGCAGCTAAACCAAATGTCAAGAAGTCCATTAATGGCCAGGAATGGGTTTGGAGAAGAGTTATGTGGATACGAATAGATCCATGGCTCAAGGACATGTTTACAGCTTTCCTAATGGGTCTCTGCTGTAAAGTCATTTTATCTCCACAGGATGTTGTTTCCTTCTTGTCTGCATCTTGTGTTACGATTGCACTGTTACGGACACGTTAGAGGTGTGCTTTGTAATTTCATGAGAGGAAATGCTGTTGAATGAAGAACTCTCAGGCAAATAGAGAATTACAGAAATGCATATAGAAATTCATAAGATAAAAGTGCATGCAGTCTCTGAGTGGCTGAAGAGATTTTAAGACCTCTCAACTACAGGGTTAATGGGTAACAAGAATTCACATTTTTAATAATTTAAAATGAAATTAGAAATGCATTAATAAGAATAAAATAGCTGCAGATAAACATTTTGGTCCATGTTTATATTGCATTAAGCAACTGTTTATTGGTGGTGTTTTGATATAGTCCATGGTGTAGGTCTTTCTTGTTGATTAAAGTAGGTCTGTTTTTCTGCAGTTTGGATCCAGAGTAGTGTTTAAATGTCACAAATCTGACCAAACAGATTTTTGTGTGGTTCTTGGCTTTTGAATTTTCAAATTATGTATAAATCTACAGTTAAAAAATATTGTTAGATTACTGAAGAAGAATAAAGGATATGTTATTGAGAAACGTCCCTTTATTGTACAGGTCTTTCTTTGCATTCTGTTATTCCCAAGTATTGTTACAGTAAACATAAAAACCTGGATCAGGTCTTTTACAGTATACAGTACAGCAGCTGAGTTCCACTGGATCTCTATGTGAAGAGAGAGAGTCCTAGACTCTAATGTCCTGGAGGGCAGAGAACAGGCAGGAGATCAGAACTGAGCAGATTAAGGGAAGGCAGGATAATCCAGAGGGCGAAACCAAAGCCGGTGTCAAAAAACAGTCCCAGGTTCAGATCCCTGACAGGTAGAAATCCAGCAAGGGTCCAAGGACAGGTCAGGCAAACAGATCAGAAGAGGGACAGGCAGGCTAAGAGGTCCAGAGGCAGAACGGGTCAGCAGGCAATCAGAAACACTGAGATGCGCTAGAGAACTCTCACCACAGGCTCAAATAATCTGGCATTGATGGCAGATTGAAGCAGGTGGATCAGATGAGTGGTAGTGAGAACTGGGCGGAGATAAGCAGGTGATTGAAATTAGTATTCAGACCAGACCTAAGCACCAAGATCATGACATTATCCATTCCTGAGCAAATGGATTTGGCTGACATTTAAGAAGAGATTCCAATATTTGTTTGAATTGATGTTTTATTTTCCGATACATAAGTATACAATAAATGACAGTATATTTCCTTGTAACATAAATTAAAAGAAAGAAAAACAGTCTGAGAAAGGGTGTATTGGCAGAAGCAAAAAACGTATAATGCCCGCCCTCCAGTCCTGTATCCAACACAATCTCCTTCTTCCCACAGTACCCTTCCACTTCTTCTCTCTACACCTGTTTTCCATTAGTCAATCTACTCAAGTCGCTGTTCTAGTATTCTCCTCCTTAGTTCTTATACCACTTCCCTTGAGCCAGCCATGGCTGGATTGTCTTTATTGTCTCCCATAATGTTTCTACTTCTGCTTCCTGTTTTTTCTTGCCTGTTTCCACCTGGATGTATGTTTCCATTCACCACCTTCAATAAATCTACAAGAACTAGTATTTGCCTCCACCTCTTTATTTGGGTCCTCCAACAGTGTTCCTCAAAATTTGACACATACTATACCTATTTTTAAATTGAGATTAGAACTAATCTTTCCAAGACTGCATAACTCCACAGATTGCCTTTATTGTTTTTAAGATCGTGTATTATCGATTATGTTTGTGTCCTCAAGTGGTGTGAAAGGTGCTTTCAATTAAATGCATTTTCATTGTCTATAATTTCAACTTTATCTTAATAATAGCATTCTGTTAATAAACTCACATAAGCTTTTTTTAATTACTAAAACTATCAAAAGTTTTTGAGGAGATTTTCATCAGTCTTATTAGATGAAGTGGACAATATGTATACAGCTGCCCTCTGGGGTATGCACTATACACTCAGGCTAGTAAACACTTCCACTGTAGAAAAAGCACTTTCTTTTGAAGCTTATGCTCTTGGGTTATCATCTTAAGCAAACACGTTTTTATGTGAATGTTTTTTATGTTAGTAATAATCTGTTTCCTGGTCTGGCCTGTGTGTTTTAGCATAACAAATTGTAGCAGCAAGGGCTTCAGAAACAATTTCATCTGCAGCCTTTTAGAGACAAAAAGAAAACTATTTTCTCAAAGCCCATTATGTGCACGGCTTAAATACTATAAATCTGCTTACTATGTGCAAGACCATAATGCCTATCTAATATCTGCGAGGGGAAAACGCTGCAGGGGACTACCTGTTTCAGTAAATAGTGAGTTCTGTAGTACAATAATGTGTTTAATGTTTTTATTTTATTTTAAAGTTTCATATTTCTGAAAGTTTACATTGTTTTATACATTGTGTTTGGCTATTAGAAATAATTTAAAACATCTTGTGCAAATATAGATGTAGGAAGCAAATGGTGAATAACTCTAAAAGCTGAAAAACATTTAATGACATCAATTGTTTTTTTTCATAGGTCATACTAACCCTTCCATTTGATTATTTTTTTTTTTTTTGTTTAATATTTGCAAGGTGATAGTGGCGTTGGATGTAGGAGTTTGCCCTGAAATCGAAGGATTGACGGTTCAAGCCCAGACTCCGACTTTCAGCGTCATTGTGTCCTTGTGCAAGACACTTTACCTGCATTGTCTAATGATGGTGGTCAGGGGGCAAAGTGGCGCCAGTGTACCGCAGCCCCACTTCTGTCAGTGAGCCCCAGGGCAGCTGTGGCTACAATGTAGCTTGCCACCATCAGTGTGTGAGTGTGTGCATGAATGGGTGAATGAATGTAGTGTAAAGTGCTTTGGTCAAGTCTCCTGACTTGAATAAAGGCCCTACTGTATATAAGTACATGCCATTTATTTCATCCAGCTAATCGAATAAAAAGGACAGGGAAAAAATGATAAAATCCTTCTCATGGTATTTGGTTTTATCAGATCCTACAGAGATCATTGCCATGAAACATCTCTATAAAAGTTTCAAGCTGTCTCAGATGAAAAGTGTGCCCCTCCTTCATCTGCAAATTACATTGCTGTTTTTATTTAGTTTTATGTGGGGTATGGGGGCCGTTCATGCAGGTGGAGACAACTTGACTCTTCTGTGACTTTATTTACCCAATACAAAGTTGTCATCTTCAGACACAATGCAGACTGCAAACCATTAGATCTCCAAATTTCCTTCTCACATGCCATGGAGCATTCTTCAGCACACTTCTGAAAGTTCTAAGCGGAAATCAACCAAAATGGTGGCCCCCATAGTTTTGGCTGGGAAAAATGTCTAAATCAATGGAAAAAGGGAAAGCTAATTTTGGATCTCCACAAGTCTGATGCACCCTTGGGTACAAATTTCTTCCTTGTCAATTATGTGCAAGAATAAGCAATCTTGCAATGTTCACTTATCATGTCATTCAGAAAGGAGATGAGTTATGTGTCCCAGAGATGGTTATGATTGGTATGAAACATGTTTTTGACCTGAGAAAAAAAAAGACCGTGGGAAGCGGGCATTTGACTCTAGTAAGGGTCTCATTATCTAAAATGTAACAAGTCTGCTAGATACAGTAGTCAGTAAGAAATAACATAATGAAAGCTGTATAAATGTTACTAAAAACACCCAAAGACAAATGCATTAATTTTGAGATGAAATTTATTTAAAAATTCTGATGCTAAAATGGAATTGTTGAGACAGGGTAAAAAAGAGGAAGCTTGAAAGCCTAAGAACCCCTTGCCAACAGCGTATACAGGACAGGCGTTATGATGTTTTCTTTTTTGTTTTATTTTACCTAATAGGGAGTGGGACACTTCCAAAGAACTATAGTATCAACAGGAGAGATCGTTAAGTTAAAATATTAAGGAAGCGTTTTTTTAAAAACATCCAGAAAGGTAAAGTCTGCAAACAAGCTTTTAAATTGGACACTGACCTAAAGAAAATTTTAAAATGACTTTACAAATGAGTTAAGTGTTATAAACTCTGTTTTAGTTTGACCATAACAAAGCTCTTCAATAATCTCAGAGAAGGTTTTTAAGCTGGGCTAAGGTGTGTGTGAGCGAAGGGACTTAGACACTTGACCAGGTTACAGCAGGATACCCAAAATATTTGACACAAATATATTTGATTATATAATTGAAACAAAATTCTTTCATATTTCATGTAGAAAATAGAATAGGTTTTGGTAATATCTTACCTCAAACTGGACACGTTAAGTCTAATTGGCATACCTAAGTCAACCCACACATTGATTGCTCTCATATTTACAAATAGAAAAGGATGAATTTCTAAAACGTAATTTAATGATTTGTCTTTCTGATCACAACCATACTTGAATAGTTGATCAAAATAGCTACAAAGCTGGACAAAGGCTTTATGTTGTTGGACAGACGCGAGGCATTTCACAACCACTCTGCACCACTGAGAAAATTTGGCAATTAAAAACTGTCTGCTTAGAGCACTGCACTGTGGGTCCTATTGTTGTTTTTTGTCCATTATGTTTAAATCAAAACTAAGCTACCAACCAGGACTTATTTTGGACACAATTTTTCGCTTTAAATAATCACAAAAAGTTTTTCAAATTTGAAATTTCTTGGACACATTTAAATTGCACAGTCTCTCATGACCGAAATGTAAACTGAAGGAAAATGTAGGAAGCCATTATTTTCGGTAAAATCATGACAATAAATTACTCTGTGAAAAAAACCAACCTTTCTTTCAAGTCCTGTCTGAAAGGCAAGCAGTTTGACGCGGTTTTAACTCAACAGATCTTGGCACCAAACCCTCAGCCCAGGGGGATCAGGGCAGTTGGAAACCCACTGCCTGCTGTATAACTGACAAAGCTGGCAGAAAGTGTTTGCCTTTGTAGAAGCATGACATGCCCAGAAAGACCCAACAGGTCATTTGTTCCCTCTGCCACCAAATCAATGCCCTGTGAGCCAGAGATAAACCAATAGGTTTTGTGACATAACGGTCACAAAACTTTACACTAATGAGAACAGGATAATGTAAAACATGGAATCCAGTGACATGCTAAAGCCCATATCTAAATTCATATCCAAACTGTGATTTACATGTACACACATGTAAGTAACCAAATGTAACTATTGTTCATATCTTGTGTGTAACCTTGTCTCATAGGAACTACATCAGCACCAGCATCTATCTTGTTAAAGGTGAAATGGGCAGAGCAGGATATGTGCTGTCGGCTTATTTCTTCAAAACCATAAATCTAGTACATAAAACTTACTGGAGTAAAACTCTCAAAAGGAAAAGTGCATTTTCTTTGCAGCCAGCAGGATTATGTTCTGGCAGACAGTGATATTTAAAGTGTCAATAAATGTTCAAAACAAAACCTTTCTTTCATGTCTTTCACCACAACCAGAGATTAATCTACATTGCACATGAATGCTTGCATTACAAAGTAAACAATAACTATAGTTGGTAGCCATGGCAGGATTCATTAAATTTTTATTTAGATAGTAACTCATTCAGGTTTAACCAGTATTGTTAGAAGTACTGATACAGCAATCACAAAGTCACTGATGCCATATTAAGCAAAAATAATTAAATGTTTTTGTTTTATAGCCTTTTATTTATGAAATAATCAAAACAAAGTAGAGCAAAGTACACACTTTCTGTTTGTGAAACTTATTGCAACATTTAATTCAGATGAACTCAATGTTTTTTAAGGGCATGAAGTCATACTGAAAGAGATGATGTGCGGTATGAGGTCAGCTAAACTGTTAGGGCGTTATCATTCGTCCATGACCCATAATCAATCACTGCTTTCAATTTGAAGTTGATGGCAGAGGAGGGGTCAATGAACTAATGATGAAGCAAGGTACATTCAGGACACCCACTGCTGGCGGCTGAAAACAGGTGACCTCCAGAGGATAATGCTGGAATCAATTCCGTGATAGCAACTATAGATTGCTTCTTGCACCGTAAGGGAGTGGTCAGCTGAGGCCTGTTCTCTTTCTTTTTTTTGTCTTATTGGATGCCGATAAACATTTTGAGTTGTGACTCTGACATTGTTTTGTTTCCCTACTGATCTCTCAGCTTGAGACTCATATAATGATTTTCATTTTTATATTACAAGCCCTATGTGTAAATCATTCATAAAGCCTTAGTCAGGCTTCTTTCTAGCCCTTCAACAATTAGAGGAAAGTGAATGGTAATCATTAAATGCAGCTCCTGTGGCAGACTTATGCCGAGAGGTAATGAAAGGCACGGTGTGGAACAAGAAGATGGAGTGCTACAAGAGGACCCTCAGGACTTCATCTGCCTTATGACATCTGTCTCTTTCTCTCTGTCTCCTTAACTCGGTTACTATATCTCCCTCTCTCCCTCTCCAGTTTTTGCCCGTCTGCTTCTTGTCCTCTCCAACGGAGCACGGTGTAATCTCCCGTTCCCCCGTGGGTACGGAGAGTAAATCAGCACAGCTGGATCACAAGCATCCATCTCAGCCGGCCCCCAGGATGGGCCACTTGTGAGCCCACGGGGAGGCATTTCCTCTTCATTTCAAACGAGAGACAAATGATGCAGGGAGAAAGCAGCTCCACAAGGTGGAGGGTTGGAGGGGGAGAGAAGGAAGGTGGAGACTGGGGTGGGTGAGCACAGAAGGGGGTGGGCAGTGAGGCAGTGAAGATGGTGGTTAGGGTAAGAGTAAAAGAGGTAAGTTTGGATCAGCATAGAAGTGGAAGAGTGTTGAAAGGAAACAGGTAAAACATTAAACCATAATATTTTCTGTGCCAAAAATGGGAAAACCTTTGTCATTCAATGATTGATTTATCATTTGATTAATATTCTAAAGGCAGTTATCAAAAAATACCACTTTGTTTAGGTAAAGGTGATTTTTAATATGATACAGAGTGTTGTTTGTAATATTATGGAAAATATTTTATTTCAATAATAATAAGGCTCTGATAAAACAGAAAAATATTGCGCAATACAGACCAATAAAGCACATATTTTTTCTCCATTTGACAAAATTTTGCTTTGATGCCTAAACTGGTTTGGCATCCCAGTGGAATCCCATCCCTGGTGGATAAGAGGGTTACAACCCATCGCCTTTAGATAGGTACAGTAGGAGGTTTCTAGTTGTGTCCAAAATCAGCAGCGAAGCACCCCGCCCATCTGAATGAGGTCCTTCGAGGGCCGTAAACAGTTTGCTAGAATTTGAACAGGTTCAGTCTTCTCCAACTGTCACTGCCCCTCACTCAGCACAAGCTCTGTCAACTAATGAAGCAGCTATGACAATAGCTGCTCCAATCAAGTAAAAAATGGAGACTGAACTTCTCACATCTGTTCTGTTCTGTATGCTAATTCTTATTTTTGATTTACTATAGCAATAGTATAATCATTGAAGATATTTCATATATCTCAGGCTGAGAAATAATAATGTTCAGAAGAATTTCATCAATGTCAGCAAAACCCATTTGTAAAGGGACAGATACATTTCAAAAAACAAAACAGTACCTGCGGCATATCTAACGTATCTAACTATTTAAATTAACTTTAACTAAACTGTACTTACAATTTTCACCTCTATTCATCGAGAGTTTGTGAGTTTGTGCCTGAGGTGGAGGAGTCCAGATATCTTGGAATTCAGTTCATGAGTGAAGGAGAATGGAGTGAGAGATGTGTAGCCATATTGGTCTGGCTGCTGCTATAATGCCCTCACTGCATCAGTCCGTTGTGGTCGAGAGAGGTGAATGTAAAGCCAAAGCTCTCAATTTTTTGTCCGTCAATACTCCTACCTTCATCTTTGCTCATGAAATCTGGATCATGACTAAAAGAACAAGATCCCCGATACAAGTGGGTGAAATTAGCTTTCTCTGCAGGGGGGCTGGGCTCTCTCTAAGAAATAAGGTGAGGAGGTTGGTCACCTTGTATATCTTTGCCCCCTGATACCTTCCAGGACCATTCCACTGGGAGGAAGCAAATAGGGGATGATCCAATGCGAGATCGAGGGACTGTGTCTCTCATCTTGCCAAGGAGGGCCTTGGGCCTCTCCCAGTGGAGCTAGAGGAGATATCTGAGGAGAGGGGAGACTGGCAATCTCTGCTGAGACTGTTACAGTACCTATGACCCTGACCCTGATTTAAGATTTCTTATTAAGGATTTTCAATATGATCTAGGCTCATGTTACCTCCTCCAGTGAGCATTCTCTAGTGAAAATGTGTTCAAGCATTGTCTTCAATGGTAAAATGAAACATTGGATTTAATAATAACTTGAGGTCTAAACCGGAAACTGTTTTAGCATGATTAACTATGGTAACAAATTTGTTTACCATGGCGGTGCTCCAAAGCAGTGGCCAAGAATGGCTCCTCTCGACAATTTTGACAATTTCACAAAATATGCCGCTTAATATGATACAAATTAGACATCAAACCTGTCTCACTGTGTGGTGTGGAGGTTGCAGCGCCTCAGACTGAAAGGTGAGAGGAGTAGTGAGAACAGCAGAGAAGATCATTGGGGCTCCTCTTCCCTCCATTAAAGACATTTCATCCCAGTGCTTCATGTCCCGAGCCCGTAATATCTTAAATGACCCCTCACACCCCCACCATGGATTGTTCTCCCTGCTGCCCTCTGGGAAGAGACTTCGAAGCATCGGATGCAGGTCCAGCAGATTCCATAACAGTTTCTTCCCCACTGCCATTAGACTGCTAAATGTTTTGTGAAATGGGTTATTTTATTGTATTTTATTATATTTATTATATTTTATTATTAAAAAAAACTGAAATGTTAGAGCTGTAAATATACAGTCATGTGTATGTGTATGTATTTTTTTCTGTTTTCAAGGCTGCACTTTAAATAAAATGAAATTGTCTAGAGAGCTGTTCTTAACCCTAATCTTAACCTTTAAGTATTGCTTGATGAAATACAAATATATCCTGAGAGTGGTAGAGCCAGAACAGCTAGTCAGATGTAGCACCTTTTCAGGCCGATTTAGCAGTTTAAAACAGGGCACAGGGAAAACATAGGATAGAATTCGATAAATGATTTCCATTAACACATTAACAATGGATTAAATTAAGTTAAAATGTTTCGAGATTAGGAATCTCACACTAAAATCCTTGATGGCTGTCTCCTGCTACTTTAAGATGTGCTCCTTGCCCTACATACTTGATTCAAAAAAAAAAAAAAACATGACTACTACAGTCAAGTAGTGCTTATGAGCTCATGTTAGACCCAAAGACAGTTTTGTTGGTTGAGGCTGATGGGACAGGTGAAGTCTGCATGCAACCATGGAACAACATTTGATCTTTTCAGTGGAATGTCATTTTTGTAATGCCACAAAATGGCAATTCTGGTGTTCATTCAGTCTTCATAGACCCAATGACAGAAAATTCTATTCTAAAAAACCATGCTTGTAAAGGTTGTCAGCCGTATTTTGCTACGGCTGACAACCTTTACAAGCATGTTTTTTTAGAATACAAGCATGGAAGTTGTTCGACAAATTAAGCAACAAAAATATTTAACTGTGTCCTATTAAACAAAGAACCTCTTGGTTAATGATGGAGCAACAACCTCTTAACACATACTGTAAACACCCTGGGGGGTTGGGGTGGAGGGTGGGGACTGGGGGTTAAAAGCCAGTTTAGAGGTGAAGACAAAGTTCTCAGCATCGATTAGGGGCTGTGGATATTCAAATGACAACTTGTTTTGTGTTAACTAGGAGGGAGCGGGACACTTCCAAATCTGTTAACCTCATAGGGTTATAGGATTTACTTCCACCTGAATATAAAAGAATTAGATAGAGAATAGCTCCACATTTATGAATGCTTAACACAAACCTTTGGTATGTGTGTAAAGCTAACCGGAATATATTTAACTAAATAAAGGAATACTGCAGAAGTTTGTATGCCTGATTGATTCTTTATAACACAAATTAAATCATAACACCTTTAGGTCTGGCATAATCTGTATGAGGGGCATACGGGGCGTTGGTTGTTTGTGTCTGTGCTCTTGTCTGGGCATCGGAGTGAGGATAATTTTTCCAATTTCACCATCAAACAGAGGATTGGTTGTTTTAAAGTAAGATCATTTTCCAGTTTCTCATAAGCTATTTTTCAAATGGCTAGGTTTAAGGTTTTTGTAAGAGATTAAGGCATAGAAAGGGTTGAAAATTTAATTTGTGCAAATAATAAAAATTTAAAAACTGTTTCATTCAATTCTATGTCTCATTTCGGTAGAATAAACACAAACTTGCAATACTAGTGAGTTTTTGTTTTTTTCATGTTTTGTTTTAAATAATAAAAAAACTACTAGGATCTACACTGACCACTGCATGCAAAATGTTCATATCCACCTGATACTCACAATTTGCTAGAGCTCAGAGTTACTCTCAAGGCTTCTTATGCAGTTGTTTAGTTTATCAGTGGCTTTCTAAATATCATACAGAAAAGTAGTAAAACCTTTTCTGGTTAAATACTCTGGTTTTCATGTAAGCTTTCATTTGGCCATATTTTTTTATAACTTAATCCAAGTATTTCATTGTCATTGTACACTGTGCAAACAGTTCATATCTAGTAATTACCCAAAATAGAATCTGAAAAGGGCTTATTCTCTTTGTCCAGAAATAATCAGCATTTATAGAGCATTATTTAAGAAACTTAAGCCCATGTGTGCACACATTAGAGACAGACCAAAAGTGATGCTCACAGTAAGGTAGTAAACTGGGGCCAGATTAGAAAAATTGTTACAGCCTCTTGCACATTTATCTTCATATGTTGCCTATTGATCCACTTGGTTATTGAAATTCTGAGCTGCACTTATATTTGGACTAGCACACTTGAGCTCAAGCTATTACTCCAGCACCTTTAATTCGCAGGCTAAAGTATAAAGGCCAGCATAAACCCAGAGTCAAACTCTTTTCGGCATTTCATCAGCAGTGCTTTATCAGTATTTTACCCATTAACTGGGAACTCAGTAAAAGCAGAGATGGCACTTGTAATCAGCTATGTGGCTGGAGCATATTGAAACATTGCTTGAACTGAAAGCTTTCAGGATTCATATTAGTCCAGTTATCTTTGTCTTAAGACAGTATGTGAAGAAAGAATTCTTAGCTAATTTGTGTTCATCAGACACAATGATCAGCTGTAGAACTTACCCATGTCTCTGCTCAGTCAATCTTACGAGTGGTATGAAACTATTCCCAAGGCTGAACGGATAGGTCCTTTAGTACAGGGACCCGTGAGATAATGAGTTATTGATGAGAATTAAAGTAATCCAGGAATACATCCAAACAGATCAGACAAACTGAGCAGACTGGGGCGAGGCAAATCTCGGGATCCACAGGGCAGAAACAGGCCACAATCAGTAAAAAATAACAGACTTAAGAAGGCTAGAATTAGTCTCACTAAAACACTCGAATAACCTGGAGCTGATGAAAGGCAAGCACACAACATAAATAGCAGAGGAACCAGGTGGAAATGGTCAAATGTTGCTGCAGCTTTGAACATGTTCAAGTCGGAACATTTGAAACAATCCTGGAATGCCTCCTTGGCCCCCTTAGTCCACACCCTCACCTGCTTTACTGTAGGTTTTGCTCCTATCTGCAGGGGCCTGTATGCAGGAATTAGCATAAAGATAGGTGGTCTGAAGAGCCAAGGTAGGGGCAGGGAGCTCCTCTGAATGTGTCTTTTAAATGAGAGAAAACCAAGTCTAGCATGTAGTATTCTGTCCCCAAGTTGCAAAATCCACATGTTGGTGATGTAAGGAGAACAGTCTTCAAATTGGTCTAGTTTAAATTCCCTGCAATGATGAAAACGTCCTATATGTGTGCAGATGAAGTTCACAGATCTGATAGAGAACCGCTTTTGTATTATAAAAAGAGGCCATGAGTCAATGGCTACATTCACACTGCAGCCTGAAGTGACCCAATTCCGATTTTTTTGCCCATATGTGACCTGTATCTGATCTTTTTATGACAGTCTGAACGACACAGATCGGATTTTTTCAAATGTGACCCAGGCCACTTGGATATGTGGTCCTGAATCCGATACGTATCTGATCTTTTCAAATGCGACCTGTGTCTGTACGGCCAGGTCGCATTCATCCGACCTACACGTCATTGATACTTGACAAATGTTACTAAACGTTACTAATCTGCGTCCTACTAAGCGGAGGCGGGAAAAACTAACAACCATGGCGGAAGATAACACAGAGAGCAGTCAATGGAGAGAAAGTGAGGTTGCTGACTTAATTCATATTTGGAAAGATAGCTCGATTCAGACCAAACTCGAAGGGTCTTACCGGAACCGGGGGAGGGTCTTTCTTTTTGATCTTCTTAAAAAGATTTCGTTCGTAATGTGCCTGCTCCTGTTGGAGAAGAACTTAAAGAACGCAATATACGCTGCAGTGTTACGAGTCATGTTTACTTCCGCAAACACTGAGGACGCTTGCTACATGTGACGTCATCGCGTCATCGAGTGCGCATGCGGGACACTTTGGTTGAACGCTTTCAGTTCACACAGTAGATCACATACAAGTCGCATATACTTGGAAGTGTGAACGGACACGCAAAAAAATCCGATTTCACAAAAAAATCGGAATTGAGCATTAAGGCCTGCAGTGTGAACGTAGCCAATGAGTCAGATTCAATAAACCAATAAGTCTCCTCCTTACACTGAATATCTTGGCATATAAAAATTTAAATAGTTGGAGGGAGTTGCCTCAATTACGCTCACTTAATCCTCTTTTTCCGAGTCAGGTTTCTGTAAAACAAAATAAATCAATTTGAATATTAAAGCTCAAGTAAATAAATAACTAACTTTTTGAAGAGAGAGATCTTATGTTAAATAAACCACATAGTATAACTGTGTTAACTTTTTTTCAATTTATTTCTTTCATTTGGAAATGGGTTTCATTCTTAACTACCCTAGGATTTTTCTCATTTATTTAATTTTAGTCGTGGGCAGGACAATATTTAGAAGGAGTAATAGGTGGGCAACAGAAGAGAAGCTCCAGAGAGGTGTGTTAAACTATGACTCAGCTTCCTAAAAATGCATAAAAAAAAGTAAAAAAAAAAAAAAAAAAAGTCATGCTGTCTGTTGCATGTCCTACATGGTTAATGTGAAATATCCATCAGTAGATTGCTTCATTTTATTCCTAAAATGGCAGCTATAAAACAACTTAGTTGTACAACTTTGTAAAACAGGCAAGGTGACCAGTGCCCCAAAGGTTTAGGATGGCTGATGGTTTATTAGCCCTTATTCACAGTTTCAGCTCACCAGTGTTATCTATTTTTGTTTGTTCTAAACTTAAGAATTCTTTCACATTCACGTTCTTTTTCGTATATATATTTATGTATACGTATTTATATATGTCTATATATATGGAAACTAATGTGACCGTCCAGCTTAGAATAAAACACCTTTGCCACTCTCTTGTTTTATGCAAATTGGTTTTGCTTTGCTGTTAACTGAAAATTATTATTATAAGTTATATCTCTAAAACAAAATTAACTTCCTTTTTTACCAGTCATAGGCTGGTTAATAAGTGTGTAAGGCATGATAAAAAAGTAATTTGTGTTTCAAATTAGCCAATCAATTGCACAAGTTCAACATGTTAACTGTTAAAGAATTATATTGCACATGTTCAAAATGTTAACTGTTAAAGAATTCTAGCTTGTTGCTGAATACTGTTTGGTTTCTAAATTGTAGAAAAACTAATTTTACTATGGGTTTTTTGTTTTTTGTACAATGGGCCTCATTTAGTATAGCAAAGATATACACTTCACTGAATAGACCAGATAAACTAATATTTCTATATTATTTACTGTAAAATCAAACACAAACAAAACAGGTAAAAAGAATGACAATAGAACAAAAATCCACAACATTAATGTGGCATCCAACCCGAATGGGCATTAAACATAAAATCACAACATTTGTATAATTTCAAATGAGGAAAAAACAACAACCTAGAAATAAGGTAAACACATAAAAACCTTCGTCTTCAGTGCAAGTAAAAACCGACACCTAGAGGCATCCACCTGTGCTTCTAAACAAAGGAACAAATTAACTAGTGTGAAAACATAAGGTACAAAAAAGAACTCAAAAATGAAAAAGAACAAGATTTCTAACTATTCCACCAGTTCTCATTAGCACCTTTGGTAAACAGCTCTACTGAAATGTCAGTGGAACTACCTCAAAACAAGGGATGACTGAGTCTCACTAAAACCCGACTTTTGTTTGCTTGACAAAGTGGGCTTGTTATGAACACAAGCTACTGCAAAGAAATCTAAAAATTAAAGCACTAACGAGGAGGAGATTGACAAGCCATTCTACAAATAGTCCAACAATGTGACTAAGATTTAAAATATGTGGTCCTTTGTTTCCAATTTTTTTTCCAAGGGCTGACTTTGTTCCAGGCTAGCATGAGCACTGCTGCATGAAAAGTGGGATCATTTCAGGTTGAATGGGAGGAGGATGAAAATAACTAAGATATACAAACTTTTCTCTTCAAAATCATCAACATAGTACTGTTCAAAACCACTGCAAAGATGTTTATTTATTTTTCTCAATTTATTAATTTTTTTTTTTACGTGCGTGTGTGTAATTGCAATATTAACAAAAACTGTATTTTATTGTTGTGGTCAATAAACATTTTAATGCTAAAAACAATCCCACTACAGTTCTGTTCAGCCAGTTTTTGGCAGATTTTGGCAGATGAGAATGTTCCCATATTAACCATGGGGAGAAGCCAGGGTAAAGCGAAGGCAAAAAGCAAAAGCTACAGAAAAATTCAATCAAACTTAAATATCGGAGCATCCTAATATGATGCAACTGTAACTTATAGAATGATTTTATTTCATGAACATTTAAAACATATAAATTAACTGTTTCAGAGTTCACCACACAGTATGCATATGTAATATGTGTTGGGATCCAAGGTTTGCCCTCCTGAGGGCGGTGTGGATCCCATTCTGTAGCTTCGGTTTCTGTTTGGATCCCTTCCTGTGAGCTTCTTTTCCTGTTGGGATCCAGAGGTTGCCCACCAGAGGGCGATGTGCATCCTTCTCCTGGGAGCTGGTTCTCAGCGCACAGCTGTTTCCCATCAGCTCTGCTCATTAACCTCTCCCCATATAAGCTGTGTGACAGCTTCACTCTGGGCCGGATCGTAGCCTTGTGTTTCCTAGCCATGTGTTCCCAAGCCATGTAGCATGTCTTAGCCATGTTAGCCGTGTTTTGCCACGCCTTGCCATGTCCGTTACCTGTGCTACTCTGCCTGTCTGAACAAGCAAACCCGTGAGTTTTCAGTTTAGTTTTGATCCCTGAGTTTAACCTGTTTTTCTGTGCTCTCTGCCTCCCAGGTGGGAGACCTGAGCCAAACAATAAACTTTGAACTTTGATCCTGCCTCTGTGTCTGTGGAGTTCTGCATCCTTGGGCTAGCACACCAACCACGCATCATGACAATATGGTTTAAATAAGTGTCAAATGAGCTCTAAACAAAATATTGTAAAGCTCCCTCTTGCAGTTTACGGTGTATAACATCGTACAGGAGTTCAATTTTTCCATAAAAATCATTTAACTGTCATGCTTTTGGCTGACCCCTATATAAAACCAATCAAAATATGTGTTATCTATGTGTATGAAACTCTCATTTTTGTGTACATAGTAATAATTTCAAAATCTTGTACATGGTCATATACCTTCTACTAGCATAATATATTATTTCTAATAAGATCTTTTTTGTATATAGAAGAAGTTATGCTGAACCATCCACACTCCAAATTAATCATGAGAAACTATGACTTAACAACACACTTTCGATGTGATATGCTCCCTTGGTCCTTTACAAACTTTTTGGATGCACTTTATATTAGTTCCACAATGCAGCTCTTAGCTGAAGTCTAATTTCCCAGTTGACTGTACAAAATGAGCTACTTCAATATACAGTTCCTAGAACAGGTATGCTACAAATATAAATCCCATTGTTTCAATATGAGACTAAGAAGTGTCAAAAATAACAGCAAGACCAGTTGCTCAAACAGAATTAAATATTGGAGTACGGTCTACAATTCATAAACCGATTAGAGCAAATCTAGATTTACTATGTCTTAGGACATAATTCATGTGATAAAATGTACCTTATGCATGGAGGCATGCTGGTTAGCTTTTACCCTATATAATAATTAAAAGGTTGCAGACTAAATTATTGGCAAGGGCAGTGTGTGTGACACTGACACCCCTTTTGCTATGTTATCATTTAAAATCAGTAACAAATATATTTTAAAACATATGATTTTACATGTTGTTATCAGTGACAGTCTGATTATTTGGGATATATGACCTTTTGATCAGCAATTCAAATGACATTTCGGTGGCCCTGAACACATTGTGAAATACCAGAGCATTTTATTTTGCAGCAAAAAAGCACATGACTTTGTTTCCTAAGCCCTAGCATTTTATACAGAAAAGTCTGCTGTAAATGGACTCTTTTCGTCACGTGGCTGGCTGGATCATGCAGTAACATTAAACACGTTCTTTCTTTGGTCAGGGTTACAGAATATAGTGTACCAGGACAGGGTCTTTAACAGTTGTAACTGATGAAAGTGGTGGTGATGCAATGATGTGGTGATGAGACAGAGTTGGCACAAGTAAAAGGGAAATTATGACTTTAGAAGATCTAACATGTAACCCTTTTTGAATAAAATTTGTTGTCCATATTCTGAGTCACACTGGAGAATTAGTCAACAACCTGAAGTCATATTCTAAAAATAAAGCATTGTATTATTTTCTTTTCTGAAATCATCCAACTTTTATCAGCTCTGTTCTTTCTTTTTTCTTTCTCCCCTTAAGACATAGACACATCCAATATAATAATTGCTGCTCAAAAGCTTATTACTATGATGGAGTGGTGGTTATTTTAAAAATATTATTCAAGTTTTATGATATAATTTCAAACTTCCACTTGCACAGATGGTTTTTATCTCATTGCATGGCTTGAGGTATATGGTATTAAAGAGGTGAATTGGTTTACAGACTGAAGAGACCAAAAATGAATGCAAAAAATCATTCATTTATTTGATTTGAATTAGGACAGTGCAGATAATCAATGGGATAGCAAATGCTTCAAGATAAATATGCCAGAGTTAGCAGCAGAGTTAAAATTCATTAGTTTTCCCAAGGCAGGTACAGACATTGAACAATATACTATAAAGAACAAAGACATTACTGCAGGAAAGCAGACAGACACAAAACAAGTCAAAAGGCTATGAAAAATAAAAGGTACATTTTCTTCCATTTAAATAGCCCAAAGTGAGAAATTACCAATAGTTACACGACTAGTTAATTTTCAATTAAAATGTCCTAACTTGTTTGAAACCTTAGGTGTGCTCCCCCGACTTGCACCACCATTTGGCTAAATCTAATTTTACATCATTGAACATTACACACTTGTTGATGCCCTGGTGCTTATTCCAGTGTGATGTTTTTTTTTACTAATAAAACTAACAAAGGGATTTGGGGCATGTGGTGGATTGGTTTAGTCTAAAATGGTAAGGCTGATTTTTTCTCCCTGTCTGTCCCTGGTTGGATGTTTTTGGGATAAACATAGCAAACCCTTAAACAAGGGTCGATCGAGATAAACGTTTCCATGTTTAAACATGACCCGCCAAGGCTGATATGGGCTAGCCAAGCTGTTGTTTACAGCTGTGGTGCAGAAAACCCTTTTTGCCACCTTTAATGTGAACAATCTGACAACACCCTCTGAGTTCCATTTCCATGTTCACTGATGTATTTTTTTCACTAATTCAATAATTTAACCAACTACCAAATATGTTGTACTGAAAATATTATCACAGCATTTAAGGCAATATTGTTGATAATTATGTCAAAAATTGTAAAAGTCAGCACATTCATTTCTAATATTGTGTAATTAGTTTCTAGGATGAAGACCGCAGAGTTTAGTCATTACAACCTTGACAAAAAGTCTGTGACTGTTCACACTAATTAGCACATGGACTGCTTAATTAGCCAAAGTACTTGTTATTATTCATTCAATGTATTTTGCATTAAATTATATGAGGTCTTAGAAAAAAGTTCTGCACACAAGAGCTAACTTTAGTCTACACAATTGCCCAAACAGCAAAAAATGCTTTTCCAGAATAGCTATAGGTGTCTTTATTCAACATTAAATGTGCTGTAAGCCAGCTCAATCACTCAAATGACAAATGTGTTGGGCACATATGACATTTGACAGAAGCTCACACTCTGCTTAGTTGTTTTTTCTTCTTCTTTTTTGAGGGGTTCATTCTCTCTGTTTTTGATGGCGTCTCAATAGAGCTGAGGTGTCCCAGCAACAAACAGCAAAAGGACATTCTGACAAATCTCACAAACACACACCTGTATGCAAGAGATTAGACTCCTCAAGTCTGAGCGAACCGAATGTGAGAAGAAAGCAAATAAGAGCTAAAACTGTTAAAGGAAATTTCAGGTCAGTAAGGAATAATCAATGGATCTTTATCTATACCTAAAAGTAATACGTTTGTGGTGATTTAATGAATTTAGTAAAAAAATAAAAACATACATTTTCGTTGCAATCACTGAGTTCGGGACCAGCCATCTTTGCCCAAATATAGTAATACTTCACTCCTGACATCTTCCAGTAGTGACATCATGGTGCGGTAAGCCTTGCGCCGTTCTCCCCGCTTTACAAGCAGAATCATTGGACACTACTAGACACATCTGCAATCAACAACAATTATTTAAGATTTTGAGAGGACCCCACCATTGAAATTCGCGTGAGCTATAGTTAAACTTACAATACCCACATGCATTGCAGTTGGATGTTGTAAAACATCGAGTAAAAGTGAAAAAAATCTTTCTAATTCTTGATCCACCATTTGCCACCAAATTTTTGGCCAGAGAATAAACATGTCATATGTAGCCAACATTACGAAAAAGAATGTTTTCAAGATGACTTGGATAATAGCACGTAGTGACAAACACCAGATACAGCACTGGGACTTACCCAACAGCCGATCCCGCACATTACGTCACAAACCGGTAGGTGGCAGTAGTGTTCTTTGAAAAACACAGATGTCTCCAGTAAAGCACATTCAAATAAAATGACTCTTAATTAAAAACAATTATCATTTATTGAACAGTATGTAATAATTTCATATTTAAAGTGTTTTCAGAAGTTTGTATTCTGAATATGGCCGCACTTTTCTTTTAAGAGCTACACTATAACAAGTAGCTGTTGTAAAACTGGAGTTTTCACTTATTTGGAGACAGGTGATGAGAAAAAAAATCAATTTTAAATGTTATGGTCTTATTTATTTTCTTTAAGATTACTCCCTTTTTAATGATCTGGTATTGAAAGGCAGCAAGGGAAATGCGAGTGCCATTAGCAGTAGATTTCTGTAACTTCTGTTGTTCCAATGCCTACAGTGTTTTGATCCATGAATGCAGGCTTAGAGTTGCACAAAGAAGTGAAAAAAGCAGTGCCTCATGCGCTATGCATTAAGACATAAGTCATTGTCATAAAAGCTGTGATGAATGCTTATTTTGTGAGTACTGCCACTGTGCTAATATTAATCCATCAATTTCCCTGAAGCCTCCCCTGAATAGAAGTCCTAGTTAAAGTGTAATGCAGTGCTTTGACGCTTTGAGGGCCCTTAGAGGAATCACAACAGGCAAGATTTTGGCTCTTCACTGAATTAATCAGCTTGTAAAATCTTGGAAAGAATGGGAACATTATCCATTGGCAGCACAAATGCTTAAGAGAACATTAAAATTCTTAGTTTTGTCAATATATGTATTCTAATACTTGTGCTATGTTTATGAATAACATATCATCCAGAATATCTACCAAAGAGGTTAAACTCTGAGTGATATTTACCAGTCATCCAATTATTTTTAGCATGCTGTCAGTTCGTGCAACACTCACCCACATATAGGGAGACATGCTTGTTGAAGCTTTTTGATTGCGGCCTTAATACAGGAACCTTTGCGTCAGATGCAACAGCTGTCAAAGGAGCAGCTCCTTCATTAGCAGTCCCACCAGTGTTCCAGCAGCTCCGCACCAAAAGCCAAAGTTGTGCTAGAAAATGCTCTAATCTTACAGCAAGGAACGATTGGGAGGGAGAATGAAATAGAAGATTTGGAAAGGATTTAAGCAGGGGAAAAGATTAGAAACCCATATCGGCCTTATCGCGCAGCCTCCACACTGGGGAGTTGAATGAAGCAGCTGTCAAATTTGAAACATACAAAAGCAGTAATCCTACAGTAAACAGAATGCTGGGATTTAAATACAGTGAAATCTAGAGAAGGAAAGCGCTCGACACAGAGACCAAGAAAGCAAAGGAAGCTATCAGTGTCTAAACAGCCTGAAGCTGAGGAGAGCACTCTGTTGGGGTCTTTCAGTACACGGCCCTAAGTGTCAGCACTGGCAGAGAGGAGCCAGCCACATGGGGAGTGGGTGAGACCGAGAGCGTGTGAAGATGCTGAGAAATACTTCAACAGAACAGGGTGTTTTGAGAGTGTTGGTGTGTTATCCCGAAAGGCAGACTGGTCAAGACATTGAGCAAGTTTTACATTATAAAGATTATGGATGACACCCACCTCTCACTGTGTGGCAGAGCATCTTCTCTTTTCTCTGTGAATCAAGCATAAATAGGTATTATCCGTTTGACAAGTGTGCAGAGGCCCCATATCACATGGAGCAGGCATGTAGACAGAATGTTGTGTTTTCCCAACAGAAATGTCGTTTGAAGCTGCCATCAGTATCTACCAAAGATAAGAAGAGTGTCTCAGCAACGACACTTGTCTGAATGTTTGTGCCCCAAAAAAGAGAAAGATAAATTATTTTGGATTTCCTGCCCTATCAATTATGAAGAATGAGAAAACATAGACCGTGTGCCCTTGGCAGAAAAAAAAAAAAAGAAAAACACACCAAGCACACCAGATATTTTCATACTTGATAAATTGTTTGTGTTTCCCATCTTTGATTGTTCACACTTTGTGTACCTCATCAGCCACTAATAAAATGATAAATTATTTTAGGCACAGATATCGAAAGCATTAATATTAAAAAACACACAAATGCTCATTATGTTTTGCAGTTATAGCCAACAAATTCCTTAACTGGTTACACAGGTTTATGACCTTAGGCAGTGCAGTCTCTTCAGGACTGTTAATTAGGTGTTAGCACACTTTTTTAAAGCGCACAATTTTTAAACAAGGTAAACAACAAGCATTTTAGATATGCATTACAAAAGTTTGACACAAGGCAGTTGCAGAACTGATAGCTAAAATTAACCATCAACATAAAATGGATTAACATTTGCTAAATGCAAGACATTTATATATGCACTATGCTATGCATAAAAACAGCTTTGAAAAGCCCAAATAATAATATTAGAGGTTATTAAAAGTAAATTGGGCACTGTATTAGCATGTTCTGGAAGGCCACTCAGAGAGGAAGAACCCAGTACTCCAAAGAAGAAAAAAAGCCAGATTACACTTTGTAATCATGCTTTGAGGACAAAAAACTGACTTGCCCAAATCATGAGTGTTTGGTCATAATAACCACGTTCACATTTGAATGAAAAAGGAGAACATTGCAAACCTGAGTTCACAATCCCTACTGTTAAGTGTAGGACTGGCAGCAGAAAAGCCAATTTTGGGTTCATCATACAGTAGAGCCCCTAAGTCAGTGTCATTGAAAATATTTTGGGGAAGCTAAAAAGGTGGAGGAAAATGAGCATGCAGTTCTATTTTACAA